>NW_028301564.1:14495000-14680000 GCF_042242905.1 Orbicella faveolata
TAATTTACGGCATGATTTAATCTGGTCTTACATGTAGTTGTTTACGAAGTTTTATTGCTTCGAAACTGTTCGATGTAAAGCAATATTGGAATTGGATCCGTGAGGATATTGCTTTTAATTGTGATGGAAATAGTGCGAGCAGAATCTCCCAAGCATAAAGTCACTTTTTTACAGATATTTTCAAAACTGAAGCCAGGCGATACGATGTTAAAAAGTGGTTAGTCAGCGCATCCTCAGCTAACCGTTCTGACGCAGGAAAAAGGCTGCTGCATAATGAAGCAAAGAACTTCAGTTTAAGGTTTACTCATCTTTTACAATATGCGTATTCATAAGTCGACACCGGTCCTCGACTATCCGATGATTATGTCGCTCGAGGAGCCATTTGGAAAGTGCTCTCGATTTAAATATTCACTTATTTTTGCCAGTGGTGCTCACTGCCAGTGTCATGAATAAGTATAAGTGAAGCTATTCAAAGCGGCAACTGGAGTCCTTTAATCCTTACAACCTGAAGCAGTTATTTGGAGTAAGGATTAACAGTAAATGCTCATTCAAACAGACAATTATACAGTACGAGCAAGAGACCTGTCCAGTGTTGATATTGTTTCTTGCAAACAGACAAACAAACAAACCAACCCAAAAAAATTTCCCGTCTGGGAGCCATATATACCAGCATGTAATACGCCTATACGTACATTTTTTTACTCGGATGTTTTAAATTATTATACCTCTTAATTACTTACTACGCGCGCTGTGATAGGTCAATTAAGCGGGCTGTAGTCTTCAGTACGGTCTGCTAAACTTTGAAGCTGTTCCCAAACCAGGCTTTTAGCCAGGATTTGAAACCGTGGACGTCCAAAATCTGCTATAGAGCCTGCTCGAATGAACAATTTATAAGGCAACATAATGGAAAATGACACGCACAAAACGCCTGGATTCCCACCGTCAAACACACTCGTCTAAGTTATAAATCGAAGACGTAAGTTACAGTACGGACCGCGAACTCGGTTAGTAAGAGGTATGAATCGTAAAGTACAAGCTAGAAGTCTGTTATATTGTTGAATGATTTTGCCCAAACCTTGACTATTCAATATAACACCCATCTCACTTGAACTAGCTCGGAAAGTTGCAACATATACAATGTCCACGCGGCAGGAAAAACTACGGACGTGTCCACAAAAACAGAACTGTTTCGGATATCTTGTTTTTACTTCTTAATTCCTGTTTATATGCATGCACCTGCTTGGGTGATAACAATTATCCACATTCAGACAACACCGCCTAAATAACGGAAAGAAAGCAGTATTTCCTCGGGTGATATCTTGATGGGTTTTGATTATTTTCTTCAAATGAATAACCGATTCTAATGTGTTGTTAAAATGAACGAAAGAATCTTCAACCCTTACCCTATCGTGAAGTAGCCCTCGAAAAGGTCTTGCGGTTTTTTTTTTTTAACAGGGATATTTCCTTTTTTGATGGTCATCAGTTTAAAAGCCCGAACCAGGAGGTGATCGAATCATTTTAAACGATTTTAAGGAAAAAAAATCTTCTAATTTAACTTTAAGTGTCGAAATTTAGTCACATAATAGCATTTTATCTGCGCAATAAAATACGCACATATCATGCATCGTGGAAAAATAACGTATAGATATACCTTCGGATAAATGCCGGTAATAAACTGAACGTGCGACGAGTAATGGAATCGAAGAAGATGAAATCTTTGCTATTCTAAACAAAGATCCATCAATTTGTTTTGATCACTTAAACAATTTCAAAAGAAGAGCAGTTTCCTTACATTCTCTTATGCCAAAAATGTGATCTGTAAAACGCCGCGTTTGAGATCAAAATTATCGGATTATCGACTCTAAGGCGTTTGCCTCGGCGGCTCATTGTCTAAGCGACTAAATAAGTCTGAAGTAAAAGACGAAAATCACTTCAAATTGCTGCTTGCCTGATGACGGATCACGGCAAAGGAGAAGATTTTTTATCTGTATTTTGGGCGGTGACCGGAGACCTACACGGCCATAGTGTTCAGTTGTACAAACCACTTTCGTCTGATATGCTTTTGACTGATCCAGCGTTTCGCCTACCTGATCAGTGGTAATATTAATCAAGCTCTTTAGCGCTGAACTAATTAAAGCAACTTTTAAGCTGTGTGTTGCCATTGCGTAGGCACTTGTTTCAAGGGTTAGTTTATTGGGGCTGTATTTGTACAATGAATGAAAGTGCTTAGTTGAAGCCAGTGAAAAACCGCATTGTTTCTTAATAGTTCGACTCGAATTAGTGTCACGACTGGGGCAAAATGACACGCTCTGTTAATTCTAAAAAATTCTCACGCCATTCCGAATGGATATTATTTAAATTTGTGGTTGTTGTAGAAACCACGTTTTTACCTTGAGTGATGAAAACACGAGGTTGCTTTGTTGGTAAACTATCTTTATTCGAGACCCGCGCTTAGAATTTCGAACGAAGCGCAACTCTGTTTCGTGAGGTGATTGTAACTCTGTACATGATACTCCGTGTACCCCGATTAACCTATGAACAAAAAAAGAATGAAACCGACTCATCGATGCGAGCCATGTGTGTTTTGCCTATTCTTTTGGTTATTGAATCATGGACAAAGAATTTGAGAATGTTTGCCTGAAGCGCTCTCACAGTTCATTTGTCATTTATCACGTCAAAAGCTTATGAAAAACACGAACATTGAAAATTATAAAAAAGCCAACTCACTTTCTTATTTTATAGTTTAAAATGTTTATACCGTTTCACTTTTTTGATTTTAACCTACGATGCTCTGAATTCTGTGCTAAGCTAGCAACAAATCGCGTTGTAATATTTGTTTAACTGAGTTTCAAAGTGGCACTATACAATACAACTCGTACCGTACTGTGGAAAATTTTGCTAGTCGAATTGAAATTATTTGAAAAGCTTTGAATTTTATAGAAGTGTTTTCTTACCTTATATCGTCAAATGTTTTAGAGAAATAGTTCTCACGATCAGGAGACGATTAAACTCTGCCTTTGTACCCCGACCAAGCTACAATGAGCTTGCTAACTGACCAGCTCAGAGCGTCATTGGGCGAAATACGAAAATTAATCTTGAGGTTTAGGACATTTGCATAATCGACTGCATGTGTGGGGCTTGCTGAAGAAGCTATTAATCTCACAGACAAGTTGATCAATCAGCGCGATATTACTTGATTCAATAAGAGCCAGGAAGTAGATTTACATAGACTAACGCTTGTTACTGCTCTATTGAGCGCCTAACAATACACTCATTGATTTAAATGACACGAGTAGGCAATTTTGCCATGATGAGGCAGAAATAGAACTCGACCACTTAGCACCGCTTATTAAATTAACGGCGAAAGCCCATTCCTTCTGGGAATATTCTGTTCATCTGTTTTATTCCGTGCATTTATCGAAGGTGTCTCATTAGGTGTTGATTTGTGGTCATCAAGCAAAGAGAAGATCAGTCTACGCGGGGGAATAAGAAGACAAATTACTTTCAGTACCGTACGTCAACAAACTTCAACAAAATCACTGTTTACGGCTGCTACCATCGCTCTTATGCTTGAATGAGGGTTGACTGATGACAGTCTCGGCTGACAGGCCGATATTACCAACAAACGTTGTTTCATTTATTTATTGGTTAAGTTTTATCACGAAAAAAATCCCGTCAGATTGTTGCTGACAGCGAATTGGTTTTTGTATAGACAAGCGATTACACACGACAAGTCAAAACTGATATATCCGTCTTTCATTTCCTGCTCGAGAATAAGCGCTTGAAGGTTTGTTTGACAAGGAAAAAGCAGCTTGTGGCTTTTCTTTGCCTAAAGTAGTGAATATTGTCATGGATTTCTAAGTGATCTCTCCGTAATTTGTCATGTCATTTTCAAAGATTAAAGTTATTAATGATTACTTTTCCTTGCAACCTTCCTAAAAGTGATTTTATAGTAGCGTGAAGAGAAGTTGAAGGTACTTTACACTGCGGTTGACATTTGTAAGAGTTCTCTTAAAAAACGGAATCATTTTAGTCACGAAACTACTGTCCTCAAATTTTGCGGGTTTTAATATTTGTGATTTTTCCCATTCTTACACGGAAACAATTCTGTAAAAATTTCCTTCCACAAAACTCCAAGTCCAATATAGGAAACAGCAGAAATCTTGTATATATAAAAATAGATTCAATATCGGACATTTTCGACGACCCCAATCAAAGCGATGGTTATTTAAAAGGCTTCTGAAAAATGGATTGCTGTTTACGGTATTAACAGCCACTCAAGGTCTTGACTGAGAAAAGTATGTTAAGGGTACAGTTCCGGAAAAAATGAGGTGTATATTGTTTATATTGCAATTATTAATATCGCTTTTCAAGCAAAGTGATCTTGAACGAGTTTCTGTTTTTGTGTGTGCTACTTATATCACTTAAACTTGAGATCCTGCATATATTGGGTACATAGCTGTTACCTTAAAATAACTGTTCAGTCATAGAAGCGAACAAGAATCCATTTTTTTTTTTGTCTTTCGAAGGCAGTGATAATAACAGGAATCTCAAGATCTGTGACAATTGCGTTTTCCGTAACAGATCGGATTTGTTTCAGGTCGGTGATCGAAGACCACGATTCATCAGTTGTCCGGATCAATGTTTCATCGGAGAAATGCGATAATAAACAGGGCCCGGATGTTACTCCACCGACGGTCCCCTAAGAGGTGGTTTGGAGAATACTACTCTTGAACCTCTACGCCTGGGCCTTGAACCTCTAGGTCTAGGTCTAGGCCTACCCCGATTGTGCTCGTAAAATGCTGGAAAGTTGCTCACTGGAATGCCAAAAAGTTGTAAATAAAATGGCAAAAATCGAATGAGTTACTGCCTAAATTTCTTGATATTTTTATACCAACTTCAATTAAAGCTTTATTTTATGGGCGAAATTCAAGGATACTCTTAAGTCTAACGGAACATGACAAAACATATGGTTCATTTGACTTCAAAAGGTTAATAAACCTTCAAGAAATTCGCATAAATTTAACTTTTCTATGAAATCATTGTCTTTTTCGTGCATAATATGTGCTCTACACCTCTTGGCTTGTCCCTTAAAAATTGAGGGCGGGGAGAGTCCTGAGAACAGCAGTACTGTACATGGAAAGAGATCCGTGAACATGGAACAGAAATACTAGTTAACCTCGTCATTTTACTAAATACTTCCTTGTGTAAGTCCATCTTTTCTCAATCAGCGTCTGTTCCCAAGGTGACAACCAAAGACAACCAGAGAACGATTGCATAATTAATCATGTCGAGCACAAAATTCTCGATTATGATTGGTTCTTCGACCATGACATGTCCACCTTATTTGAGTATTGTTATTTTATTTAGAAGAAAGCACTATTCAAGCATCTATACATTAATTTCCATGTGTAACAGCCGATTAATTTAAAATACGCCCTTCTCTCCCAAAAGAAACAAACTGTCGGCAAACAAAGAAAGTAGTTACTTCTACGATAGGCTTTTGCACATTATGCTTTTATTTCCCCACTAAAATGCTCCACCTTAGTGCTCCATTTTTCCCACTAAAATGCTCGGTTTCCCCCCGAGAAAGTCACTAAAATGCTCGGTTAATGCTCATACATGCGGTTTTTAATTTTTAATAATTTTAACGTTTCAACACAATTAACAACAAAGTATCTAATAGGTTTAATAGACCAAAAGATAATTCTCTGAATGATCTGTTCTGTTAATCCTTTGTCCCTTTTTTAAGTGAAGAGGCTAAGTTAAGTCTTCATTTTCTGGTAAAAAATAGTTTTTATTTCTATTTTCTGTGGAAAAATATTAGTAATTTTCCAGGAAAATGCCAGTAACATGCTCGAATAATGCTTAATGCTTTTGCCTCACTAAAATGCTCGAAAAAATGCTAGCATAATGTACAAAAACCTATTCTACGACCGCAAGGTTGATTTTTATTTATTTTTCTTGGTTTGCAGTTGAATCTCCAGTTCAACGAGAAGCAGGCGAGACTCGCTTGTGGAAGAGACAATCAGTCCTCTGCCAAACGCACGCGTACAAAAGTAGAAAGATGTGTCCAGGTCTACAAGCTGTTCAAACAAATTAAAGAGTTATATTGTTCAAGGAATTAACAGCAAATTTATTCAGGGCTTCTGCAGCATGACGTCACTGCAATAATAAAAGCCGTGACTTGTTGCATTCCTTCTCGCCGACCAGTTAATACAGAGTTAATATGCTGTAGCTACACGACGTGTGCCGGTAGTTTATTCTGTGGTGAACGGTCAGGCCAGAGGTCAACAAAACTAGGGGTTTACTGTCAAACTGAGAAGTTTCGTCGTCTCGGGCGCAGCCGATGTGTCCTTTGGTCTTTGGTTAATTCGGTTCTGCAGTGAGTTTTTGAATTGTAGTCGTTATGAACGAGCATATGGTGAACGGATCACGTAATGAACAACAACAGATAAAATCGACCAACTCGAAAACCGGCAATACTGGTAAACACATTCTTAATCATTTTGTCGCATTTTATTTTAATAACTCCATCAGAGTACTATACTTTATGTTGATTATGATTCACTGAACTCGCCTGAACTCTCAGTGTATCCTGATGCTTTTACAGCTTGTGACGCCCTAGAAAATGAAAGTCTTAGAATTACTTTGGTGAAAAATGGATGGCGACAATTGCAACAATTTGATAAGAAATGAGTTCGTGACTGCTAAGAAGTTATGTCCTCCTGTATGATATTTACTCTAATATGCTACAAGGACGGTAAACGCATTTGAAGCGTGACCTCACTACCTCACTGCTCGCATGACCCGCGCCGAGTACTAGTCGCGTACCTTTCTCAGTGACCATGTGATGCCTAACTGTTCGCTGAGGAAAGGCTTCATCGGCCTCAACAGATTATAGTCTACCCACAAAGTTTTCTTTCAATAGGTTTATTCGCTGGTGTAAAATTTTACCGAGAAAAATTTTCTGTCCTGAGCCGGAATATTCTTTACCCGTATGTAATTAGACTTTTCTTGTTGATCGACTTGTGCCAGAACACAAACAAGTTTTGACTGTTAACAAGCTTTTTCTTGGAGGGTCACGTAAAGAAACCCACCAGCATTCAAGTGTTTTATTGATGAGGAGACTTGAAAAAGAACGCTTCACATATTTTGTCGTATTCACGACCAAGAAAGACTCGGGTTTGATTAGTTTTACCGTTTTGAGTAGAATTTAGCAGTTTATAACTCGGAATAAAGGAAAAAATTCTAAAACAGCCGACATCTAAAGCTTGACCTGATTTTGGTCTATTTCAGAGGAAACACCTTTTCTCTCACCTGCTGAGAAACTTTTCAGATTGTATGACGACGTAGAGACATTTGTGATGTTTATCGGATACCAGCGCAGCTGTCACAGCCTAGTGGCGGCCATGTTGGATGCCCACCCAGAAATTGTTATCTCACCTGGGTACCAGCTGATAGAGAAATGGGAACAGTACCAGTCACCAGAACTTAAGGAGAAACGCATGCAAAAATATCGTTTATTTTACGATCTTCACCAGCATTCCTTAGAGCATGCTATGTTCATTACACGTGCTAGCAGCGAAAGTTGCCTGAGGCAAGAGTCAAAGTACAACTACCATATTCCGGGTCTATGGCAAGGAGGATTTCAGCACAGAATTAAGGTGAACTACCGTCCTACTACATCCAACTCTTCTTTCACGCCTTTTAAAGGGACGGAAGGAGGAATTTTCTGAGGCAGGAATCTTTTTTCTCACCTTTAGGTTAGGCATGATCTCTTTTGAAAAAATTCTATCTGACTCCTCTGTCCTTCCAAACGGCCCAAAATTAAATTCACTTTTATATGCAGATGATTTAGTCATATTGTCAAGATCAAAAATAGGACTGCAAAATTGCCTTAACACTCTATCATCCTATCGCGGTACATGGATGTTAAGTATCAATAAAAAAAAGGTTATGATCTTTCAAAAACGTGCTAAGAAATGTATCCAGTCTAATTTTCATATCGACAATGAGCCTGTTGAAATTGTTGAAAATTACACTTATTTGGGAACACTCATTTCTTCAACGGGTAACTCTTCATTGGCACTTGATAAATTGAAAGAAAAGGCCTTTCGCGCCCTTTTCATTCTTAGAAAACACACAAATTTCAGCAAACTACCTCCATTCCTAGCGAATAAAATTTTCGACGCAATTATCTCTCCAATTTTGACATATACAGTGAAGTCTGGGGCGGTGCATATGCAAAATCTGATCTCAAGACTTGGGACAGTTCCCAGATCGACAAAAACACATCTCCAATTCTGTAAACGTTATTTACAAGTAAGCAATAATGCATCCAATGTAGCATGCAGAGCTGAACTTGGTAGGTTTCCTCTTATTATAGCTATCAATCAGGAAATCATGAATTACTCCTCATAGCTTCTAAGTAAGAATAATTGCTCTATTGTTAAACAAATCTTTCTCATGTCGTAAGATCTTCGTCACCCTGGTAAAAATAGTTATTATTCTAATACAATAAGTATGTCTGAATTTTACAATTTCCCTTGTTTGGATCTTACGTACTTAACTAACGCTAAAATCAAACAGTATGTTGGCCTAATGCAGCAAAAGTATATTTTATATTGGCAACATACCATGCAAAACTCTACTAAACTAGAATTTTTCAGCACTTTTAAGAACGATTATATACCCTCCTCTTATTTAGGCCTAACAAGCAAACTAAGCGAAAGAAAAGAACTAGTGAAATTTAGGATAGGCAATCACAGACTAAGGATTGAGACTTAGATATGATCAACTTGAAATTTCATGGGTTAACAGACTCTGCCCTATTTGTGACTCTAATCAAATTGAAGGCGAATCTCACTTTCTTATTTATTGCAATAAATACTCTATTGTAAGAAATAAATTTTATAAAAAAAATAGAACATATCATTCCGACTTTTAAACAAGTATGTTAGTTACAAGCCAGACTGGTTACAAGCCATTGACGAACTCATGACTTCTTCAAATCATTATATTAATATTCAATCAGCAAAATTTTATTTCATCTCGCTTTGATCTACGCAACATTCTACTTTCAAATCAAACCAATGTAACTTGATTGCTATGTCATAATCACAATAATCGTTACTGTTTTAGTTTTACAAAAGCTTTTGCAACACTGTATGAATTTATGGTCAGGCAAATAAAGCTACTTGTTGTTGCTGTTTTTGGTGGGTAATAGATTGTGCAAGAATATTTTTTAACATGAAAAATCAAAATAGTGATAGTAGAAAGTACTTGCTCGAGTTTTTGCCCATGGCTCTCCTTGCAGGATTTTTTTTCAGCAGTTTTTGCTGTGCAGAATTTTTTTTTTTTTTTTAAATTGCCCAACCCGCCCGTCCCCTCAAAAAATGATGATCCGTCCCTAATACCCCCCCTCAAAAACAACAACAACACGACATTCACGCAGATAAAGGCGATGGGTTTGCTATCAGAATTTTACATTCTTGGGGAAATGGATACGTTTTTTTTTTTTTTGTCTTATTTCTGTTTTTCTTTCCCCACTCCGCACAATCCAGGTCTAACAGATCCAGCCCTCCTTATTGGTTCGTCTCAGTCCCGTTGACATCTAAAATTTGTATAATCACTTTCTTTTCAATCGATTTTCAAGGTTATCGGTGACAGGAAAGGGAAGGATACTGCACTGGCATTGACCGACAAGATGAGTATTCTAGACGAAATCCGTGAAGTCATCCAAGTACCAATCAAATTAATACACGTCATCAGGAATCCCTTTGATAACATAGCAACCATGATGCTTCATGCTGTAGAGTCAGGTGACGCTGTAAGAGGGGGTGGATTAAAAGTGAGGGCCAGGAGGAGATTCCTATATAAAAAGGTCGGGGATGCTCCTCGGAAGTTCTGAATTAAAGTCCTAACGGAGACCAATCTGCGCGTGTCTCGAGCTTTATTTGACCTTTAAAAGATAGTTTCGATTTCCAGCCGCTGTTCAGGAGAGGAGCCCGCGCTGGTACACCGGACTAGCGAGACCGGCGGAAATCGAGCCTAAAAACGGAAATAAGAGTGTTTTTTTTTTATAATTTTTTCTTCGACTGCACCCTAAGCGAGATCAGAATCCTTGATTTATACCCCTAAGCGAGACGAGGAGCATCCTCGACCTTTTTATATGGGAGTCCCTACGGGGCAACAAGACATGTATTTCACTCGCGCGTTCACTCGAACTTAGATGATGACGAGGTTAATTAATGTGTTTATGAAATCGTGGAGACAACAGAACAAACGCGCTGGAACCTTAGAACATGAAGAATTTAATGAGAATACGGATTGCTGGTCATGTTTAAATAGTTGGATGCAAACACTAGAGAAAGTTTGGGAGAACTGGAAAATTTATGTCAATTCGAGCTAGCTGTAGTGCATTTTACATTCTCCCAAACTGGCCTTATCGGGTGTTAGCAGTCAGGCTAAGCAAACGGTAAGTGGCTGTAGGCTTTTCCCTTCATAAAGTGAGAAAGGCTGATTTAATCGAGTATACAATCGAAATAAAATTACGCACAATGCACTGAAGTGGAGCACTGTTTGCTCCACACCGTAGGGATATAGCTTTGTCTCAAATCTATTGACTGTTACTCGGGTTACTGACAATAGTTAGCTCGGCGTTTGAAAATAGAATACACTCAAAGACTTTCGGTTCATAAAATTGCATTCGAAACGTCTCTGTTCCATGAGATGCTCACAGGATCCTTTGTTCGTATGGTAACGCTATAATGTATTTAATGATCTCTATATTTCATTTATGTCCTTTAACTCTCGCATGTACCACGGACGTTGAAAATGTACACAAATTAATGCATTGCTTCCCTGTTTTCTTTTGGCCAACAGATAGAAAACAAGGAAGAACTGGACCGGGCCATTGAGCGCTACTTTGAGTTGGCAGATGCTACCCAATTCGTCAAATTACACTGCAAAGATGCAGTCATTGATATTCCAGCGCACGAAATGCTGCTAAGACCCAAAGAAACCCTGCGGAAATTATGTGATCACTTGGGAGTGTCCTGCCCTAAAAATTACGTGGAAAAATGTCGAGAGGTTTTGAGAGCTCCTTCGGTGACGAGGGACAAGGTACTTTGGACCAATGAACAAATAGAGCGCGTAACAAAGATGATGAAAGATTATCACTTTCTAGAAAAATATTCATTTGACGAGCTTCCTAAGTAATGTCTTCAGCCACTACAGGGACGAGTGTTTTGATTTCACTTTGGACATTTGCCAATTACCCCCATTTGCAAATATGAAATATGAAAACGAAACATACTGCTTTTTCAATCAATCAATGCCGGTCAAACTTGCAACTGCAAAGCATGCACACGTCACCTTGCTTCAAGTTAATATCGGGCTGGCTATAGCCAGCTCCTTGACAGCACGCATTTCATCTTGTTGGGCTTTTCTGCAAAGAAAATGACCAGTTTTTAGCTGCAAAAAGCACTCTTTTGATCCACTCCATGATCCCTCTGGTTTTACACCTTTAGGCTCTGACCTGTCATCAAGGACCCTGGCCACTATCCCGGAACCACCTCGTTCCCAGGGCTCTTCCCCTAGACGTTGGAAGGGAAAAGCCCTGGGAACGAGGTTGGGAATTCCTTCGAGCACCTCTTAGCTGTTCCCTTTGGGTTAAATAAACGCAGCTGCAAGTCGAAGTACATGTAAACATTGAATGTTGAAACAGATTTACTGTAGATAAAAAACCGCCCCTTATGCTCCAGACCTGTTTGATAGCGCGCAGATTCTCGGCGTTGTGGGAAGGATCGGAGTACGTAACTAACTGTTTGGGTGATCTAAACGGTGTAAACCCCGCGGAAAAAGCCTGTGTCGGCTGATGTGCGAATTGGAGCTAACTCAAAGTGAAAGCAAGTTACCATCTTTACGATTCTTATAGCCACAAAGTCTGACGTGTGTGATGCTTTTCCCTTAGACTGAAATTGACAGCAGAAAGAAACCTAGGAACGGCATTACTGTATATCGAAAGAAGTCTGTGGGTCCGTGCACGTGCAGCTGAAATACTAACCTCGTCCTTTTACTAAATACCACCTTACATAGGTCCATCTCTTCTTTAATCAGCGTCTGTTTCCAAGATGATAACCAAAGACGGTTAGAGAACGAGTGCACGTTTAATCCTATCTATAACAGAATTCTCGATCGAGGTTGGTTCTCCGAGAGCCTAATCCGCGTCACGTAATGGGTGCGCGATTACGTGGGTGTCTAATTACAGATATCCAATAACAACTTTTTGTAACTGGATGCCCACGCCATTCACACGTCAATAACGCGCGCTTTAATTGCTTCCTTCTTAATGTTTCCAACAGTTTTTGAGTTATTTTTTTTTACAAAAAAATACCTCTTAGTCGGCGCGTCGAGTATGTTACGGGTCAATGGGTGAGTGAGTGAGTGAGTGAGTGAGTGAGTGAGTGAGTGAGTGAGTGAGTGAGTGATTGCCAATCAAATTTCTTGTTGTAAAGGTAAATGGTATGTGAGAAGATCTGATCCCGATAAAGTTCAGAACGGCCGTATTCATTCTTCTATAAAAGAGGAGGAAGTATTCTTATATTGGGTTTACTTCGACATTTTCTGTGGGTTAGGCTGAGGATTTTAGTTAAATGAACGAGATGAGCCTTGAGGTTTGAAACAGTTCGTGAGTTCGTAGTACGCAAATGCAACAAGATATTTTTATTTTAAGTGAAAGTTAACTTGATACTTTTGTTTTTCACAAGGAGTAAATTCAATTAGAGGCCACGAATCGTCGCTTCTAGTTCTTAGGACATGTTTTAGAGGGGACGAGACTTTAGATTTGAAACAGTTCTGACGTTTACAATAGTAAGTGCGAGTAACGATTGTTTTGTTCTTGTTGCATGCAAATATAACAAGATATTTTTGTTTTTTAGTTACAAAGTGTAATGTGACACTCTTGTTTTTCACAAGGGAGTAAATTCAATTAGAGCGGACGAATCGTCACCGCTCTTTCCCACGAGATGTTTGCTATCTTTAGTAACAAATGGTAACTTAACACTTGTTTTTTATATGGGAGTAAATTCAATTAGACCTGGCAAGTTATCGGCTATTGTTTCCAGGATATTAAACAAAAAAGCTTTCATTTCTGGACGGTTTTTACGTCTCTGCAGTAGCAGTTTAATAGTTTTATTTGATGACATTCATTTCAGTCCGATATTTTTTAAGGTAAAAAGTATGAAAACTGTTCAAATGTTCTTTGAAGACTGCGCGGCACCAAGTTAAAGTGCAATTTAATTAAATCAGACTTTTAACGTGTCAGAGGTTTTTTCCTCTTTCTTTCTATTTTCGGTGAAGTTATGTTGTGTTGTGTTGTGTGAAAAGGCAAACTTACGTCTCGTATAAAATGCGAAAAAGTCCCTAAATTAACTTGAGTATTTTTGAGCAAAAATTCCTCTTGGGGGTTGGAAGGGTTATGTGTTCGGTGAGTGAGGGAGTTATGCATGTGCGCGTGTCACACCGGGTTGTATCGAAGAACGAATCAAATTGCCTGTTAGAAAATAAGATGGTATCTACATTAACCTGGAGACATGTCAGATTACTGTAGTTTGCTCAGTCAAACATTTTATGGCTTACTATTTAGCTATCTTACCATGACCGATGTAACATCGCAACCAAAGAAAAAAATGTCAAATTAACCAAATCATTTCTGTACCATGAATGCTCCTATCTCCGACACTTCACACAAAAAAATAACCCTTGCACGCCTTGCGTGCCTATGTTTAAAACTTATGAAGCGCTACTGACGTTTTCGCTCAAAAGAAGTTCTCAAATGACTTTTATTTCGAAATTTGTTATAGATATGATTACAGACAAACCTGTATATAACGGCTCTGTACATAGCGGTCACCCTGTGTATAACGGTCACTGAACAACTTCCCCAAAACCGTCCCATATATTTACTGTTAAGTTGACCTGCATATAGCGGTCACCTGTATATAACGGACCCAGTCACCCTTTATACTTCCTGAATCCACAATTTCATTATCTTTTACCTGTATATAACGGTCACGAAATTGGGTTACAATTAACGAATAATGACAACTTGAGCTTTATTCATCAGCTCGTTAAATAGCAGCCTCCAAGGCAGGGGTCTCACAAAAATACAAATATTAGTACTAAACACAACTACTAATACAAGTGTCGTCGCTTTCAAACAATAGTTACTGTAACTGTAACAGCACAACCGTACCACACTGGCCTTCGTCATAATTCCCTGACTATAACACTGTTCTGTACTTACCAAGTTGACCGCCGCGGTTTTACACTGCCATTATTAGACCAAGACAGCGCTCGGCATCAAATTTCTCTTCTATCAGCTTCCGATGCAGCCACTCACAGGAGACTTAAAGCATACCACGGACATTTTATGGGCATTTTCTTATCGTGTTTCATTTTGCGTTGCTGTTACTCGTTATTGTAAATAAAAGGTAAATTGAGTGATTATTTGCACATAAAAATGCTATTTGTTGACCTTCCAGGGGAGTTTAAAGGAAACCTGTGTACAGTGGTCACCCTGTATATAACGGTCACCTTGGCCATTTCCCAATGGTGACCGTTATATGCAGGTTTGACTGTAATTAATAATTGGACCTCGTGTCGTACAATTCAGGGAATAATCGTGCTCGTAATTTTAAATCGGCTTTGGGCTTCATGTTCGTCCGATTTTGAAATTACTCGAGCTGTTACTCCCTGAATTATACTCCACTCGAACCAATTACTATTGCTAATCATGTCGAGATCAAAATTCTTGATTATGATTGGTTCTTGGACCATTACATGCCCACCTTATTTGATATTGGTTATTTATTGATTAAAAAATTACTTTTTTTCAAAAAAAAAAACATCTATACGTACCTGAATTTGATGTCTGATAGCATTGAATACGCCTTGCTTTCCTAAAAGAAACAAGCTGCCAACAAATGAAGCAATGCAAGCGGTTGCTTCGAGGACTGCAAGCCTGATTTTTGCAATTCTTTTTTTCAGTTGAACCTCCAGGACAACGGAAAGCAGACGAGACTCTGTGGAAGAGCTGTAGAAGAGGAGATCAGTTCCGGGGGAGGACTTCCATAAAAAAAAAGGACGGGGGTGCTCGTCGTTCCTTTTAGGGGTTAAAAAATCTGTTTTGGTACCCCGCCTAGGGTGTTCAGCCTCCAAAGGTACATAGCGGAAGCTTTCGCAGTACCGTTTAGGGTACTGAGCCGAAACAAATATGTCTGGAGATATTTGACATTCGTCTTTATCGCAATGACAGTGTCAATGAAGGTTATTCCTCAGTATTGTTTTGCGCATCCCTACTGCGCGCATGCACATACACAACGTAAGAGATTTCCCTCAGGCTAAGATCGACAGCGAAAAAAACAAATTATCCTCTTTAAGTTAAAAAATTGAGAAAAAATTGTTCGGAAGGAAAAAAAAAACGATATAGCTAAAAGAGTGCACAAAACCGTTACTCGAAGATGTGAGTTATGACCTTGGAAACAACGGTTCGAAGAACATTTTGAGTTTATGTCGATTAGAATTGTGTGATTTTTCCGTAAATTATATATTACATTTAACAAATTGACGTCAGCTTTTCGTGCACCCGTCCTGTTATTGATTACGAATTTCGTCATAACATTTTCAAAGTAGCTGTGGATCCACGAGGCGATGGCCGAGCGGATCCGCAGACTACTTTGACAATAAATCCAG
Organism: Orbicella faveolata; assembly: GCF_042242905.1. NCBI lineage: Eukaryota > Metazoa > Cnidaria > Anthozoa > Scleractinia > Merulinidae > Orbicella > Orbicella faveolata. The sequence goes on from NW_028301564.1 coordinate 14,510,760, forward strand.
GCATAATAGTCACCGACAAATGACTCTAATAGAGAGAAAATGTTTCATTTTTATTTCTCATGTGTACAAATGAGAGCAAATGTTCAAAGTGAAACCAACACATTCGTCTCTGTCGTAATTAGCTGAAGACGTTACTTAGGAAGCTCGTCAAATGAATATTTTTCTAGGAAGTGATAATCTTCCATCATCTTTGTTACGCGCTCTATTTGTTCATTGGTCCAAAGTACCTTATCCCTCGTCACCGAAGGAACTCTCAAAACCTCTCGACATATATCCACGTAATTTTTAGGGCAGGACACTCCCAAGTGATCACATAATTTCCGCAAAGTTTCTTTGGGTCTTAGTAGCATTTCGTGCGCTGGAATATCAATGACTGCATCTTTGCAGTGTAACTTGACGAATTGGGCAGCATCTGCTAACTCAAAGTAGCGCTCAATGGCCCGGTCCAGTTCTTCCTTGTTTTCTATCTGTTGGCCAAAAGAAAACGGGCAAGCAAATACATTAATAAAACAAAATACTTAATAACTTTATGTATATGACTGGCCTGTCGGGAAACAGAAAAGGCGTACGGGCACCTTCGGACCTAGGGGAGCGGTAATCTTCTTGCCCGAAAAATTTTCGCAATGCCCGAATGCGTGAGTGTTGAAATAGGGATGCAAACGCACTCAAATTGCATGAAAAACAAAAACGTTCACAATTCCCACATCTAATGAAACTGCTGTAATTCCAAAAATAGTTATATTCAAAGCTTGCACACTCAATCAATCGAAATGACCATACTCTATCAACAGTCTTAATCCGAGTACATTCTAAAACTTTTTACATGTAAAATAAAAGTTCTAAAACAGGTAACTAACTAGAAACTTTATTTACGAGTTTTGGAAATCACGCCAACAGCATTACTTTGAAATGTTTTCTCTCAATGGTCATTGCCCAAATCATGAGCGTTTTGCCCGAAAAATCATGTCACATAATTTACATAGGTGGGGTGGGGGGGGGGGGCCTGCAGCCCCCCTCGCCCCCCACCAGCTGGTTCGACAATGGGAAACAGTGATTTTTGTTCCCCTGGGGTTGAACATTGAGGGTCTCGGGGAAACAAAACTCACTGCTTCCCTTAGGGCCAGTCATTACGAGTGATTATTGCCAGCACAAGACCCTGTGGGATTCTTGTGGGAACAGCGACGTTTCGAACAATGCAGTATTATGAAGTAAAAGAAGTCTTTGATTTATTTTCGATTCAAACGTCGAGCCAAAGTACGTCAGAAAATAATAGCTACCCGAGTAACATTTACAGTATCATAAACCCATTAATTAAGGTCGTCATCATCCGAGATCGAGGGAACGAGCGAGTGACAATGCATATGCATGTGACAACACAAAGATGACTAATCTTGTTGTGTTAAAGTGTAATAAACTGGCCCTCACTTTTAATCCACCTCCTCTTACAGCGTCACGTGACTCTACAGCATGAAGCATCATGGTTGCTATGTTATCAAAGGGATTCCTGATGACGTGTATTAATTTGATTGGCACTTGGACGACTTCACGGATTTCGTCTAGAACACTCATCTTGTCGGTTAATGCCAATGCAGTATCCTTTCCTTTCCTGTCACCGATAACCTTGAAAATCGATTGAAAACAAAATGATTGCACAAATTAAAAAAAAGTTTAAAGAGGTCAACACGAGCTGAGACGAAGCGATAAGGAGAACCGGATCTATCAAAGACTTAGATCGTGCGGAGTGGAGCAAAAAAACAAACAAAAATAAGACAAAAAAAGCGTATCCATTTGCCCATTTGCGTAATATTCCGATAGCAAACATATGGCTTGGAAGGCATGTTGTTGTTGAAAGGTGGGCGGGGGCGGAGGGGAAGGGGGTTACTTAGGGCGTGAAAGAAGAGTTGGATGTTGGTAGCTATACGGTAGTTCACCTTAATTCTGTGCTGAAATCCTCCTTGCCATAGACCCGGAATATGGTAGTTGTACCTTGACTCTTGCCTCAGGCAACTTTCGCTGCGAGCACGTTTAATGAACATAGCATGTTCCAAGGAATGCTGGTGAAGATCGTAAAATAAACGATATTTTTGCATGCGTTTCTCTTTAAGTTTTGTTGACTGGTATTGTTCCCATTTCTCTATCAGCTGGTACCCAGGCGAGATAACAATTTCCGGGTGGGCATCCAACATGGCCGCCACTAGGCTATGACAACTGCGCTTGTATCCGATAAACATCACAAATGTCTGTACTCCGTCATACAATCTGAAAAGTTTCTCAGCAGGTGAGAGATGATGTGTTACCTCTGAAATAGACAAAAAACATATCAAGCTTTAGATGTCGGCTGTTTAAGAATTTTTTTCCTTCAGTCCGAGTTAATAAACTACTAAATTCTACTGCATGAAAATTAATCAAACCCGAGTCTTTCTTGCTCGTGAGAACAGCAAAATATGGCAAGCTTTTCCTTTTCAACTGAAGAAAATCTAAATTACATGAAAAGAATATTCCGGCACAGTACAGAGAATTTTTCGTGGTAAAACTTTACACGAGAAAATAAAACCCTTGAAAGAAAACTTTGTGGGTAGACTTTAATGTGTTGAGGCCGATGAAGCCTTTCCTTAACGAACAGTTAAGCATCACTTGGTTACTAAGCTTTACTTGGGGGGAGGTACTTGACTAGTACTCGGCGTAGGTCATGCGAACAATCAGGTTACGCTTCAAAGGCGTTTACCCTCGTTGTAGCATTTTAGAGTAATCATCAATAGCGGAGCTCCTGCGGCTCGAAGGGCAGCTAAGAGGAGCACCATATACTCAGTCATGAAAACCTGGAGTTTGCTTTTCTCATGGTCATCATGGCTAGTGGTATTGCTCGTGGGCGCGTACACACGACGACGAAGTCGCAAAACGTGGCGGCCATAATGCAGCTAATAGTTCGACCGAGGTATGCAGCCTTAGCTTGGTTTACAGCGTTCATCATTGATATTGGACATCCATGTTACTGTCAATTGACACCTGTCAAAGCGAAGTATCTGCTGACCAGTATCACGTAACCATATCGCTGGCTCGGGTTTAGAGCTTATCAAGGTCACATGTTTTTATGAAGTTGAAGTTCACAGCAATGACGAACTCATTTCTTACCAGATTGTTGCCATCCATTTTGCACTAAAGTAATTCTAAGGCCTTCACTTGCAAGGGCGTCAACCTGTAGCAAAAGCATCAAGATACACTGAGAGTTCAGGCGAGCTCAGTGAATGATCATAATCAACATTAACTACAGTATTCTTATGAGGTTATTAAAATAAAATGCGACAAAATGATTAAGAATGTATTTACCTGTGTTGCCGGTTTTCGAGTCGGTCGATTTTATCTCCTGTTGTTCATTACGCGATCCGTTCACCATATGCTCGTTCATAACTACTACAATACAAAATCTCACTGCAGAACCGAATTAACCAGATGTCACATCGGCTGCGCCGGAGACGATGAAACTTCTCAATTTGACAGTAAACCTCTAGTTTCGTTGATTAGTCTCAGGCCTTACCGATCACCACAGAATAAATTTCCGCAGTGTAGCTACAGCACACAGGTCGGTGAGAAGGAATCCGACAAAAATCACGGCTTTTAAGGTAGTGAGGTCGTGCTGCAGAAGCCTTGAATAAATTTGCTGTTAATTCCTCGAACAATATAACTCTTTGTTTCAACAGCTTTTAGACCTCTCATTGGCTAGAGGGAACGATCGGGCTTAATTACCTTTAGGGCGGTGCATAAGCAAACCGCGCCAAACGCAAGGCAACCACTTATAACCAACGTAGCCTTAATTAATGTTATTGTATTTTCGCGTTTTAGTATTTTGTTTTCCGTTTTTCAGTTATTATGGGCATATTCGTCATTGTAATTAGTTTCGCCAGTTATTTTCGGTTACGTAACGTTCCGTATTTTCGTGTGCATTTTTTCATCTGTTGTTTCTATTGGTCTGTATAGTTTCTTCTGTCGTTAGTTTTTTACTTGCCGAGTTGCCCTTATCATTATGTTTTAGTCTCGTAGTCGCCACACACATCTTGTAAGTTTCATTATTTTTCAGTTATTGTTTGCTAGCTTTATTTATATTTTGTTTGGTTTCCCGTTCTGTTTATTTAGCTTGTTTATGTTCCTTTTTCAGCGAATCGCTAGTAAAAGTGCGGATGTCTTCGGTGTGGAATTCGACTACATTACTAAACGGATACTTTAACACGTGCGTTCGGCAGAGCACTGATCGCCCGGTGAGAGCGACCCCCATGTAAAAAGGACGGAAGCACAATAGTGAGACTTTTTGAACATCGAGCATTAACATAATAGTGATAAAAATAAATAAAACTTTGAGCATTATAATTATGTAAATCCCTTAAAAATTGGAAGGAAAAAGCCGTGTGAATGAGTTTGGGAATTAAAACCCTCCTCGCTGTTCTCTTTTGGGTAAATCAACGCAGCGGCAAGTGCAAGTAGATTTTATGTTACTTGCACTATTAACAGTGGATGTTGAAAGAGTTTTAAGTAAACAAAAGCCGTCTCTTATGTCTCTGACCTGTTTAATAGCGCGCAGATTCTCGGCGTTGTGGGAAGGAGTACGTGACTGTTCGGGTGGTCTAAATGGTGTAAACTCCGCGGGAAAAACTAGAAATCAAAGTGAACGCAAGTTACCATATTTACGATTTGCATAGCCACACAGGTTGACATGTGGAAACGGCACATATAAGTGTGCACTGACTTAAAAAGGCGCAAGGAATAAAAATTTCCATTTTCGTTCTGTCTTCACTTGGTAAGCTAAGATAAAGTGAACGTAACGCTGTATGATCCGGGTTTTACCCAGGTCACGCTGTTTTCCGGTGCCGCACTGGAAGTGGCGCCCACTGCCGACAAATAATCGGGAAATCTTCCAGTCATCTTTGAAAGGCTTTGGAAATCTTCGGGTTAACTTCGTAATTTCGGACATCCATAAGATTAAAATGTTACGCATTTGGTAGCCACAAGTCAGCGCAAGTGGTTTAATTTGTATAACATTTATCGACAAGCGACAACTTATTTAAGAAGCAAGGAGGACTAATGATGTGGATTACAATGTGGGCAAAATTGAAAAAGATATTTTGTTAAAAAATTATGCAGTGAAGGGAATATTCCCTACATTTATTTGTTAAGTCTGAACAAATAACAAGCGACGGTAATACACAAGCACTCACAACTCCTGTATCCGTATGATCGATTAAAACGCTGGCTACATCATAATAATGCACCAAACATGTACGACACGAGCGTGGGAAACAATATGAATACTTAATTTAACAATAAGAAGTTTCCCCACCCCTCAAAAACATTCGTTTTCAAAAATTTAACACAACAAGATAACTGGTGTTCGTTCTCGCGACTTTCGACTGTCTCGATTCCTTTCGTCGCTCTTTCATAACAATGTATCTCGACTTCTAAAATCTAACATCGTTCACGGATAAAACCTAAATCAAGGCGTTAAAAACTACTGTCCCTTGTCAGACAGTCATGCATCAGTCGTGGTACATCGCGTGTAGCTTCAGTACCTCTTGGCGCATTCGGTGGAGCAGAAAATCTGGTTTTTCCTGGGATGGCGGAGAAACTGCTTTCCAATCAGAGATCTCTTGCACAACCCACACTTAAAGCAGGCGTCGGTCGCGTGCCAGAAGTAGCCCTCGTATTCGATCCTCTGAGCGTCAGCGTTGATGATTTCACGGCAGTCAAAGCACTTCTTGGCGTACAGACGGTTGTAGCACTGCATGCAGTGAGGGTGCCCATCACGTGCTACGTACAACAGACCACCAAGATCCAAATCACACTCGTAACAACAGAAGTGCTTACGGTGCCAGTTGCGGTCCTCGGCTTGAGTGTACTCCCGGCTAAAGATAAGCTGAAAAAATATAAGAAAACAGAAAACAACAGTTGTAAGTTTGTAGTAACCGTCAGTCGGATAAATAGGAGTGTTCAAAGGTAGAAAAGAGTATTAAAGTAACTGCACAATTTTCATAGTCGTCGTGGCCAATGTGAAAAGATAACCTTCCGTGCGGGAACCCTTCGACGAAAAATACCCTAGCAATACCCCAATCTGAAGGTTCTTTTGTCACAAGCGTACTTGCAATATGGGTGGCAGTCTCATTCTCCCAATATACTGGTAATGACAGTTTAGAGAACAAGTTAATTTTAATCCATTAGAACTAGCACGGGGGCGGATTCAGAAAATTCAGATAGAAGGAGCCGAGGAAATTGCGGCAGATCGCAAGCTAACCCCCCTCTCTCCAAACCCCAAAAGTCGGTTAAAAAATACAAGAAAAAAAAGGGAGACGGCAGCATCCTTCCTCCCAAAATCCGTCCCTGGAGCAGAGTCCTCATTAAGTATTCTGGGCACTTAAGAGTTCTTAAGGTTAAACATTCCGTCCCCGAATAAGCCCCCTATTTCCAATAAAAGCCCCACCAGGCAAAGCCAAAGAATAATTTCGGGATTTCTTCATTACATACTTCATCACAGGCAGCACAGCGGGGTTTGTACAACTCAGCATAATGTCTGCCACAGTAGATGGCTCCTTCCTTGAAGAAATAAATCAGATCCACTAAGATGTTGTTGCAAATTGAACACACAAAGCAGCCCGGATGCCAGCACTTGTCTTCTCCGGCGCGTGAGGCGAACACAGCTATCTCCCCAAGTTTTATGTTGTTACCACATCGGTAACAGACCTGCAAATGATAATTTCAAATGTTACTATTTCAGGGTTACTTTACGATGCCTCTTTTGTTTCACCTCTGTCATTCAGATTAGACCCCTTGACTTTACAGTAAACCACCTTCAAACGTTCTATTTGTAGCAAGACAAATGAGAATTTTATTTCAGTACTCCTGTGAACTGTCTGACCAAATGCACGTTAAGAATTTGGACTTATATTCTGGTAACCTCAAAACAATAGTTTGAAACTAGAAGAGCAAAAAAAGAAAAGAAAAAAAGAAAGGGGGAAAAATAACAATGCATGGAAAAGCCTGTGTAGATAGAACTGCTTTAAGTAACGGTCCATATAAGAAGGATAGCACCACGCGGCAAGGGACACAAAAAGGTGCTAACTTTTGTGCAACTTTGCTATTGTTGTACCATACTTCTGATTGGCTCAAATCACTAAACTCTACCAAACCTTCAGGTAGCTGTATATATACTTATCCGTAATTGATCAACTATCTTCCTCTCAACAAACTTCTTCTAGTCTAAATACCACAGTAATCCTATATGGGGAACATTGGAAAATTGAAAGCTTTTATTGTCTTTGTTTACGACTGTTGTGATTGGTTGAATGTTTTAACACTAAGGAAACTACAATCATGAACAAAAGTCTTGGGACAAATTTGCACTTTTGGCGCTTTTGCGCACACGCCAGACGCGAATACAACTTCGCCTGCCTAACCTCGCCCCCTAACCCCCATACAATGTTGAAAACTAGTACCTGCAATTTCACCTGATTTTCAACATTGTGTTGGGTGGTGAGGGGGAACAGCATCGCGTTTTTAAAGGATATAGCAGCGTTTTTTTCAAAATTCAGTTCTAAAACACAGATAATTCGTTACATGTTACAAGTGTCCCAAAGACTTTTGTCCACGATTGTACCTTTCAAATTAGAGTTTAAATACATTTTATTTCATAAACCTGCTTTCCGTCAGTTGATACATTCTCCGTATAAAAACACAAAGTGGTGGAAAAGTGGGGAAAGTGTATTGCCCCAGAACAATAGAAAATGCTACAGTTCTTATCTGGATCATTGCTTAATACAGAGTGTGATTTGGCAGGGATGCATAAGGTTCCCTGACAGCTCACTCTACTGATGCTAATGCAACAAATCAAGTGAAACTAATTCCTAGATGAGTAAATACGCATTATTATCAAAACACCAATGAAATACCAGGTGAGCTATCACAAAAAACACGGTAGCTTCACATGTGAAAATAACATGTTATCTTCACAAGTGAAAAGAACACTGTTGCTATGATTACATAATTTAATCAGACCTCTTGTCAAGAAAGTTAAATGGCTTGGTATTTCATTGGATTTTGGTGTTTATATAATAAATAGAACATTACATGGCTGCTTGGAGATACAAAATTTTTTATTTTGTGCTAAAAAGTATTCTATATTTTTCAACACTCAAAGAGAAACTTCGTATCTCTGCACAGACATGAAATATCCTCTATTTATGTATCACTGAACTATTTGTAATAATGTGCAACTGTTATTCTAAGTCTATAAGACAATGATTCAACCCATGAAACTAGAGTCTAAAGTATTGATCAAAGAGAGACATCAACATTCAACCTCTTGGCACACCCACAGTATTTGACAATTTCTTGTGCCCAGGGAAGTGGGAAATGGATGTTTGGAGTTGTTGTTGGCGTAAGGCATTTGACACTACATTGGAGCGGAAGGGGAGACCATTTTCAAGCTAGAGAAGTTGTCAAGAGACAACACTATTCCTTGCTTTGTGCTGTGTTTGAAGGTACATGTAAATACATGTAAGAAGTTTTGCTCGCAAATACATGTATGTAATCATTTAATGTATATTTTAATGGTGAAAAAAAGCAATACTTGGGACACAGTGGAATTTCAAAGTGGTGTTCAAGGGTGATTTTTTTCCTTTCCCATCACCCATTTTGCCCTGAATGTCCCAGGGGTAGGGGCATTTGATTGCCTAGTATCACCCCTAGGTGCCCAGGCATTTGAACACTGGCACTTTTGGCCAGAATGGAATGGGAATTTGACCAACCAAAAATTCACAAATAAATGTCAAATGCCTGGGAGTTTGCTGGGGGGGGAGGGAGGGAGGCGAGACTGTTGAAACACACAAGCTCGACACTCCCTGGATTTAGCCTATCTGTAAGAACCATGAATCTGTTTACTTACCCACTTAGAGACAGGGTTGGTCTTTTCTCGTACATCGCCCACACCAAGGGCATTCTGGTTTCTGTCTTCACAGAATTGCCTCATGCTGGCTCTTTCAGGCTCAGTCAAACTGTCACAATAATTTTCATCATGGTCATGGATAGGAAGCTGGTACATCATTTGTTTGCGGCGATATTTTGCACCTTCACTGCCATTTTTAGGCTTGACTGCAGGAGGCAGCGACTCCATGTACTTCATCAACTGTGATAGAAGTACAGTAAGAAAGCATGATGTTGCATGTAGGTATGCAATGCATGTTTCTGATTAACAAAAGACACACTACTTAACAGCAGTATTTAAACAGACTCTGTAAATTAAATGTCATGAGTAGTTGAGTATCCTACGACATATACAGTCTGTTTAGACTAAACCAACTCTCACCAACTGTATCCCAGTTTCTGTTAGTATGAATTGGTCAGTAGCATTGCTATCATCTCGGGATGCAATGCTACTCAATAATGGGTTACACCCTAGCATTTGGCAGGAACCCTCCTCTACCCATTCACTTATGACAGGGGGGAGGGGGGAAGGCAGACTCCTTACCATGACACAACAAGTCAGAGTAATTTTGCATTTCATGAATCACACATTTGTTTAGTTAATACACAATTCTTGTAACTACAGGTTTCATGTACTTTATTCACGACTGCTCATTCACAATAAGGTTTTCTTTCAAAAATGGCCAACTACAAAAACAAAGTGACAAACTTTAAACCTTGCACCCCTTGTTTATACTCCCGGGTGACGAAAGGCAGTGGGAGGTTAAGAATAGATGCCTCAATGTCCAAATACCACACTGTAAAGCCTGCCTTGAACCCAGCCTAAGCAATCTAGAAACCACGTAACATAGTGGGATCCAAAAGGACACAAAGGTTTATTTTAAAAGAGGACTCCTGAGCAACAAGAGATTTTCCTTTATATTCTGCTAATATTTTGAACTGACACAGTTACAAGGCTAAGCTACAAGATATCAATGGCAAAATGGTCACCAAAAAATTTCTGTCAAAAGTATGTTCCAAATTTGAATTGACGTGTTCAAAACTTTGAGAATTTTCAAAACAACTGCATGATTAAACAAAGGTACAGAATGTATCAGTTTCTAAAGAAACTGTTGGGCTGCCACAGCAGGCAAATGAAACACCTGAAGTTTGCAAAGGTAAATAATCTGCTGTAACAAGCTAGTGAAGCTGATGTTTTGAGTATTGGTACTTTGTTGTTTTTCTCTGACAATGGGCTATTAATGCTTTAAAGGTCAGGTTCAATAACTTGCTAAAGCCGTTAATTTAGAATAAAATACCCTTATCAACTTCAAGTAGACAAATAGATAAGTTCCAAAATCTAAGATACTTTAAAGATTGTGCAAGGCATGTAAGTCCTAAAACTACATATACTGCACCTTTATATTTTAAAACATCTTACATGTGGATATCACTACTTACCACTCCCTGCTGGAGACCGGGTGGAACCCAGGCAAACTGCTTGGCATATTCGGACTGCTGTCCTTTGTTTTTGTTAGCTTCTTCAAGTTTGCGGAAGTAGTCACGAATGTGTCCAACAGGGGAGTCTTTGGAGAACAGACTGTGCACCACAAGTTTATGGGCCTCCTCTTCAACACTCTTGATATCATGTTCCTCAGGTTTACACTTGCATGTTTTGCAGATTTTTCTGTCAGTTAATAAAATAGCACAGGTATATTTTAAGCTTGTCTGAACAAATTTATGTAGTGAATCACGCCACACCACTGACAGATACTTCAGGGTTTCATACCAGTGCCATGATAGCCTGATGGGCAGTACAAAATGATTCTGGTTGTTCTAGTTTTGTGAACACTAGTACACTGGATAGCAATTTATCCAGTTGATAATATTACCCACCCTTTAAGTAGCTGGGCCCAATTTATTCTTAGGCAAGATGCTTCACTCAAGTCTAAGACTTGACTGAATTACAGATGATAGAATCTACAGGTAGAAACCAAGAAAGTATACGAGAGCCCTAAAAGCATCAAAATAATATTTCTTGTTTTCTTCTTATGAAAATTTATATCTGTTTCAGCTCAAAGAACACACCTAACTACAAATAATACCTCCAAAAATGCAAGTCCAATCCCCCCTCACACTTCACTGGGCCACACTTTAGGCAAGGTGCCCCAGCATTCCTCTCATGACCTAAAGTGTACTAAAGATGAGTATCGTCAGTTAGATAATAATTGTAATAATAATAATAATAATAATAATAATAATAATAATAACAATAACAATAACAATAACAATAACAACAACAATAACAATATCAATAACAATAACAGTAATAATAATAATAATAATTATTTTATTATTAAAAAAATATAACAAACTTTAAAGAGTACTTTTTCATACAAACTTGAATCTTACATTTATCTGGTAAAAATTCAGAAATTCTGTTGTTCCTTAAGTTTTTTTCCTAAAATAATTTCTATAATAATAATAATAATAATAATAATAATAATAATAATGACAATGGCACATTTATCTAGGATGACCCTTCAGCACAAAGTACTATTAGAAATGGGGTTCTGCTGACTAAGAATTAAAAACTACGAGTAATAATGGTAGGTAAATAATAATCCACAAACATTTTTGCCATCATGTTTGTGTTACCCTAACAACATTTATACCATGGTTGTCATTGAGGGCTGTAACCCATAACACCTATAACAGCTGAGTATGCTTAATGGGCCCTTGACCTTACAGGTAAAGTCACAAGTTTGATAATGACAGCCCAGTAAAATAATTATGGCATAACCCTATTAATAGTACAGGTAAAATTGCCTATTTACAAGTTATCCACAAAGCAACAAGTTTGATAATGACAGCCCACTAAAATAATTATGGTATTGAATAATCTGAAATCCTCTTGGGTACGAATGAAATCTTTTCTTTTCCAAATCCATACAAAAGTTCTCAAATATCCGAGAAAGAACGGACAGTAAATATATTTAAGAATGGATTTTCACCCGTTTTTGGCCAATTTGGGTGATTTTAGGAGTAAAGTTTGGATATTTCATGCATTGTTGTGCATGAATCAGTGGAACTGTTCTAGATTATTCTGAACACTGGCAATGTCTCCCACAATACAATTTATAGCACACATTCAAACAAACTTTGATTCTTGTCATAACTCTCAACCAAAAAATAGAAACACAATACTTGCTGTTACAATGCCTTTTCAATCACTATATCTTTTAAATTTTGAGGTCAAGATAATTGACATTAAATTATACAAACAAATACAAGTTGTAATACTAATATAATTTTTCTATGAGCACAACAGGGTCGCTCAATTTTCCAAAATTGATATTTGTTTGTAAAAATTATCTTTAAAAACCTCATCTGTCAGTAAGTAACTAATGTTTGTGGGAACAATTTAAACTAGAGTGTAGTTCAGATACTGGAATGCCTATTTGTAGTAAGTTATATATGCCCAGTCTTTAAGTTCTGCTAGACCAAAACAGGTAATGTTCACAAACAAGTAAGGAAAAAAACAACTAGCTCTGTACCAGTTGGTGGACTTCAATTTTGTTGAGCAGTGAAAAGAGAGGAATAGAGAGATTAACATATGCAATAGAAGGGCTTATGCAGAAGAATTTACACAGCTGTATTATTACTTTAAGACAAAATACAGAATAACCAAAAAAATTGAAAAGTTCACACAGTATTACACACAAGGTTGATTTTAACAAAATTTGCAGTATGTTGAAATCAAATTCAGCCAATTTTTCATTCAGGCATAAATGTTTCATCGCTGCCACCAGCAAGATAGCTCTTTTTAAACGTGAATTTTAGTAAGCTAAACGGAGTGTAACACATTATTTTGTTAATAAACCCCACCAGGAGATCGATATATATCTACATGTATCATCGATCTAAGCAAGTCTACAGTAAACTTTTCCAAAGATACGCGATAAAACAGTTTAAACCTCCGACCACTAAAAATTCCCTTTTGGCAAGATGAAACAATACCGTCAGAGGACAGATATCACAGTCAAACAGTTTTTTTGACATAAATTAAGCTTCTGTAAACGAAGATTATATTGCTCCCTAAACACAACAGCCTCCACCTCAAATGAACTTTGCTACACACTCGTGCAAGTGGGTACAGCACAACTCGGACGGAATATGAAAAATATAAGCTCTAAACTACATGTGAAACAAAGAACCGATCGAACAAGGTTGAAGGATATGCTTGCAATTGTTGATTGCGAACATAGTAAGCTTTACAAGCTTCATTCTGTGTGGTTTCAGCAAAAATCTTCGAACTGAATTCTACGCGCAACTGCGTTAGGTCAGTTTTGAATGAACGACATAAACAGCCGTGATCTTTCACCAACTGAACATTCCAGACATTTCCAAAGAGACTTAAAAATAACAGGCTTGTGTTATCGCATTATACAAGAACGAATTTGGAACAAACCGTCGTGCGACTAACCTTTTTCGGAATGTGTAAGTTTACGCCGTCTTCCGATCTTGATGACATTTCCTCGGCAGATCGGAAAATTCAATCCTTTTGACGATGTCCTGTAGGTATTCTTCGGGTCAAAAGTTCGACAAAAAAGTGGCTAACAATCAAATTACTTGCTCAGCTATTAGGGCAAAATACTCTCGATATTTCCTTCCCTCCCAGATTAACATGCAAACGGATGTGACTCATCGTGAAAAGCTCGCGGGGAAAGATGGGTCATCCGAGAAACTAGAGATTTCAGGGAGGGGAGGGTAAGATGAAGTCTGATTTATTTCTGCGTTCTGTGTAGAGCTTGGAATATAACTAGTAGCCTGGAATTTTAGTAAAAACACACTTTTTAGTCTACTCTCGGAAAAAAAAACTTCATAAAACAAGTATAAAGCATTCAATTTTTTCATCGTCCTCAAACTTTTAAAAAATCGGTTGGTTTCCGGCAAGAGGTCAATTCAGTCTTTTATAGAAGTTAAGCTGAAAGCCTCATATATATTCTCGAAATTTTAAATTTCAACTTAGATTTAAAGCTTATTACGACAACCGACCGACTCTCACTGAACAGTTTTCAAAACATCAGCTCTTCGACTGTCGAAGCGAGATTAAGTATAAAGGTTTTTTTAAGGTCAAAGTCAACAGCTACACAATACCATCACTTATATATTGAAACAGATTGAAATAACAATGTTCAAGCAAGCAGAAAGTAAACAACGGACTCTTTAAATCTTAGCTAAGAAGTGGTAAATCAAGTTTTGGTGAAGCCTAAAAACAGGAGTAACTCAAAAAGGTTTCTCAAGAGCGCCTGTTCATATCACAAATGCAACGAATTTCTGAAACAGAAAAAATAATGCAAGGCGTAACCGTGTTAAAATAAGTGGTCTCTGACGTTAGAAGCCAGACGGTATTCAAATGAAATTTACAGTTAAGCATCGTTTGACTTCGGTTAATAGTTTAACTGCCTTTTTCTCGTTCTAATACACAATTCAGAAGACGAAAGCTACGCTTTTCCTCACCTCTTTGTGGGACATACTCGGTCGTTTGTGATGTATTCTCTCCTAACTCATTTCCACAGCGTAGTCAGACAAAATTTCTGTGAGTAATTTGAATAATCTTCTTAAACAGGGCTGACCTAGCACCTCTTCACATTCCGAAACGTCTTAGCTATTGTATTTCATTAGGCCTTCTGAAAAATCGTGCAGCGATCTCAATACCAAGGCAACGAAAGCGCGTCTTTGATCACGTGACCTGCTGTTGAGTCGACGAGAGGACCCGACACGAGAGCACACGAGTTTTCTTCAAACAATTTCTGTCTGCAAAACGCGTCTTCAATTCTCAGACAGCGTGCTGGGTCATGGTGGCAAACGAGAGAAAAATTTTAACAAACGGCTAAGGAAGAAAAGAAAAATTGTGTATCGGAAAGAGCGCGAAAGTTTGAAGCTCGTTTCGCGGGCCACGCCTCGACACCAGAGCCTCCGGTCCTTTTGGTCACGTGGTCGGACATTTTAAGACGAGTAGCACTGGTGACGAGAATGATGTCAGCTAGTATGATTTTGGTAAATTATGAGACGTTCACATACGTTATTTCCACAAACGGCATGGAAACAAATCAGGATTGACCCTTGGAGCCGGAGAACTCTGGACTGGAGATCAGATTGGATCGAATGAGAGTTTTTTAAACCGTCTAAGGCAGCAAAATTATAGAGCTGGGGATACGCCCAATCCCTCGACAGACTTCTTCGCCTTTCTATGATGGGAGCTACCCTGACGGGCAGAAGAGCCGAATTGCAGATCAGAGATTCACGCAGGCGGTTCAAAAAGGTGAAAACTATGAACGGAGAAAATGGGCAAGCAAAATTTGCAAGGAGGAACGAAACATTAAGGGAAAAAGAGAACAAAGACAGACACCAAAGATCACTTTTCAATCACCACATTTTAATACCTCTAGTGGTCATTAATATGCGACCAAAATTGGCCGCTTCGAATAATATAAGGAGAGTATGACAATATACAATAATATCTCTATACATTTAGGGAAACAAGGCAACTTTATATCGAAAAGCATTGTGTCAAATGGTATGATTCATTTTCCGCAACTTCTCGGCGTCTCTTCACTGCGATGGATTTGATTGTCCAATAAGTTTGAGAAACCAAGAGAGACATCAAAGATTTTCGCGTGGTGCAACGGAAACAACATTGTCGATATAAGTTTTTCTACATATTAATACTATCGTAACTCTACTTTCTCTTATTCAGCATTAACGTGCCCACTAAGCTACTGGGTCAGTATACTTCAAAGCCAAAGGTATAAGGTTAAGGAAGTCTTGTTCACGAATTCACCTCAAAAGTTCTTCTCGTAGGTTACCAAATTCTGCCTGGCGTAATATGCTCATTATCCTGCGAAGGAGACCCTGTTCGCTGGGTATATACTCATAAAAAAAAGCCTGTAATATGCGTCCAATTATAGCTAATTGCTCGGTGAAGAACTAATTCTGTTGACCTTCAAAACCTGTGGCGGTTTAACAATGACGTGGAAACCTCAATCCTCTGTAGGAAAAAAGATGGCGACTAGTACTTTAACTCACAATTCTTAGCGCACATAGCGAAGTCCCAACATCTGCTTCAAACCTAGCATACACTATGTCGTCAGCACAGGGACATGTATTGCGAAAGTGTGGCTTTCCTTGTACTTTATGGGCTGTGGAAGGTTCGCATGGTATTGTAGTAAAATGAACAGCCGCCATCTTTTTTCCTACGGAGGATTGAGGTGTAAACCACCTTACCTTCTAAACATTTCGACAAAAAAATATGATGATAAAAGCCATGCGTGGTATATGCACGTTTGTCACAAGAGTTAAAATGACTAAAATTGACGCCACGTTGCTTAGCAAATTCTTTGGCCCAAATCGCGGGCCCAGAGTTCATCGAGACCGACTCTTGACTAAAAGTATCTTTATAACTAGCACAAAACAACATAACGGCAACATTACAACTAATAAGCTACTTAATATGTCTACAGTCACTTTGTAATGAAAAACGTAATTAGGAACAAACTGCTCGAAGCTCAGCTATTATAGATGCTGGTAGCAAATTAGGATTACATAAGATATATAACTGTCGCATTCCACAAATGTCTCTGTGCAGTGTAGCTTTGAAGGTCCTAGTTCTAGTCGTGAAGGCTTCGCCATTTATCAATTAATTTTTTTTTTCAACACATAGTTTTGAAAAAAAGTGTTCTTAAATTTCTCTAGGAGCAAAGTTATAAAAACAAACTACTTCATGAAGGATCTGCTCACTAGCTTTAACTCGTCAGGAAAATTTCACCCAGAAACTCTTGAAATAGTAGTTATCGGCGATAGAAAGACTCCTTTCTCATCAGTTCTGGATCAATTTCCCTGATGCTGATCTAAGCACTCCTCAACATGGATTGCCAAGGTGTCATAATCTGGGAATGTCCCTAAGCAACTTGGGCACTGGTTCTCTACGTCGGCGGGGGCGGGGTGGACCTGGGCTCCATTACATCCCACAGCATGTATCTGAAGAGAGTCGAAATCAGGAAACACTCCACGGCAAGTTGGGCATTGCCAGTCCTCCTCGTTGGCACGAGGGAACTGTTCTCGTTGATCACCGCCCATTTGCGCCCGGTCATAGTTTCCCATTGTGCCCTCGAGATTCGGGAATGCTGACGGGTCCCCAGGTCCACGGGAAAACATCGGCAACAACCCGTCAAACCATCCCCTGGATTGCTCGTGTTGTTGTTGCTGGATGTCGCGAGGTTCTGGAACGAAACTGCCATGCCTTCGTTGCATCTCGGTTATTCCTCTGTTGCCAAGTTGATCAATCTCTTCCTGATAGCGTTGGTTGTCCACTTGAAGACGCAAAATTTGCTCGTGTTGCTTCTCTCTAGCTTCACGCTCAACTTGAAAATCTGATCGGTAGAGTTCCATCTACATGGGAAAGAGACGGAAACCAGCACATCAATACAAATACACTGTGTACACCGCAACATGCTGGTTATAAGGCGGTTATCAGACCCCACCCCCACCTGCCCCACCTTACCCACTCCAGGTTGTAGGCCAATCGGTTTACTAACGAGGTAAAAAAAATTCCGGTTGTAGTTTGCCTCTTTTCCCACGATACGGAACCCTTTTCCATTCAAAGTTTTGTTATAAACGTTTCAACGTAATCGTAGGGCAGTACACGGCAACGAAACAAGTTTACAATTAGAATCCAGACCAAGACGTTCTAGCCTGAGTGGCTTTCCTTCTATGTACCCCTAATCAATTTTTTTTGTAATCTCACTTCCAAACAGTATTTTGTACAGCTCCTAGCAGCCACCCCCCCTCCCCGCCCCTTGATAAAAGCTCCCCCGAGTATAGCCCCACCCAAACTGAACTGTATAAGGCTTTAACTGGCGGAGACATTTAGAAACCAGAATCAATAGCCTCTAGCGACGGTTTTATTCGTTTTTCATAAACTCTCGGCCGAATGAAAATTGTCTTACTTGAGCTTCACGGATACGAAGCTCCTCCTCTTGTTGTTTTTCTAAGTCAAACAGTTTTTGTCGCAAGTCTCCTAAGTCATCGTCTTTAAGCTGAAGGTCTTCTTTTAACTTTCTTCTGTGATTCTCTGAATCTTCCAACTCTCTCACGCGATGCTGAAATAATAACAAGAATGAAAATTAATAATGGTAATAGGACTGAGTGGAGTCCAATTCGGTATGTAATCATACGAGTGATTAACAAAATCGGACGACCGCGAAGCGGGAGTCCGTTTTGTTAACTGAGTTCATATGTGACAGGCGTCCTACACACTGCAAGGATCAGCACTGTCGAAGTCATCGTGATTAGTGAAGAGTGAATAAAGATGGTGAATGTTTAGTCTTGTTTGTTCCGCAAACAATAGTTTACAACGGTAGATTAAGACAATCCACACAGGTGACAGTGTTGAACATAAAGACCAACCTTGTTTTCGTCTCTACTGGTTTGATATTCCTCCAACAATTGTTCCTTTTCCGTAAGAACGCGTTCATATTCCTCCTGAAGTTGCCGATGTACCGTGCTAAGAAATCATAACAAGCACATGAAACATTAAACACAAGGAATAAAAAAAAAAAACAAGTGCTAAGAAGCAATTCATCTTCATCTCATAAGCCACACCAGTTTAAGACAGACTTATGATTAAAAGAACTTTATTATTAACATTATCATTATCATTGTCACTATTACTATTATTATTATTATTATTATTACTATTATTTATTAATAATAATGATATAATAATAATAATAATAATAATAATAATCGACTATTTCCTCAGGATAACCCTTCAGTACAAAGTACTGTTATCAACGGGGTCCTACTAATGCACGTAAATATATGAAAGATCTAAAATTTGAAGTGTGGAGAGAGATGTTAAAATCTCTTTATATAATGTTATAAAAGCCAAGTTTTTCCTAAGCTAGGAATAAAAATTAAGAAGACGACAGAAGTAAAGTGATATATTATAATTAGAAAGTAACAACCGTCACGATTCTAAAACAACAAAACGCTAAGCAAAAAATGCTGAAAAAAAAAGTGCAGAAACGTGTTGTACGAAATCGCGGAAAAGGAACAGTGGAAGCGCGAGGTAAGTGACGTAAAGCGCGGGAAAAATTGCATCACAATGCGGAAAGTAGAGTGTATTATGAAGCGGTACACGGGGGAGTTGTATAAAGAAGTACAATTTGGGTATTGAACCTGGTTGGTGGAAAAATAATTACAACGTTTCATCAATGTTCAGGGTTGTCAGAACAAGTGGTGTTTATGTATGGTGAGTCTGAATATATACTGTATGCTCAGGGTCCGGCGTAGCCAGTATGACGCAAACTGAGGCACTTGCCTCAGTCATTTTCTCGTTTCCGGCTGTAGTTTCTTTTTTGAAGGGGGAAAGTACAAAAGCTGCTAAATACCTTTATTATATCTCTCAGTTAGTACGCGCGCTGTGATTGGTCAATTTAGCGCGCCGTATTCTCCTGTACGGCCCGCTAAAATTTAAAGCTGTTTTTATTGCCAAAATGTTTCGTGATTTATCGCCAAGTGTTCTTAACTTTTTTAACAAGTAAAAGTTTAAAACCGACCGAGTTTTTCCCCATCGATTTATGGCCCAAGCGCGAAGCGCGCGG
Organism: Orbicella faveolata; assembly: GCF_042242905.1. Classification (NCBI taxonomy): domain Eukaryota; kingdom Metazoa; phylum Cnidaria; class Anthozoa; order Scleractinia; family Merulinidae; genus Orbicella; species Orbicella faveolata. The sequence continues at coordinate 14,530,370 of NW_028301564.1, forward strand.
GCCATAAATCGATGGGGAAAAACTCGGTCCGTAACTTACAGTACGGCCCTCGAATTCGGTTATTAAGAGGTATATAGGAGGAAAATTTAACCATCGAGATTGCCTCAGTCATAATTTCAGTCATAAAGTCGTATGCTAATGGTGCAAAATGTAAACAAGGACGTCAGCAACGACATTCCTATATACAAGTAGTGTGTGAACTGAAGTGAATGAAATTCTTACGTCAGGCAAACTGTATTAACCTAAATGTACCTGTCAGCCTCTAGCTGTACTCGTGTCCTCTGTAACTCCACTTCCATTGCCGTCACTTGCTTTCTAAGAGTCTTGATAATTTCATCTCTTTTAGTCCTTTGACTTTCACTGTCTTCAGTAATCTTGTGAAGATGATCTTGATACATATTTTCCCTTAAAAACAACAAAACATACTGATTAACACCTTTGTTAAAAGCACACATCAGTAAGGGTTTGGAGTGATTGAGAGGCATGTTTGAAAGGTTACAATATGACTACCAGAGTTTTCACCCATAAAGAAAAAAAAGAGAGTGCCTGAATTATCCTTGACCAGAAAATTTACTCCATAAAACTCCATTACTCCAGCAACATTCTTATCCTTCAGTACAGCTGAGCTAGCTTTCGTAATTTTGGAAAACTGTGAAAATTATTTTAATGGAAAATTAAAAAAAAGAAAAAGAAAATATAACACACCCAACCACACTTAAAGACATCAAGGGTGGATTTAACGAAAAGAGGGAGACAGGAGCTTTTGGTACATGTAGCATGAGTGTAGAAGATACATAACTCATGTCCCTAGCTTAAGGGAGGTCTGTGCTACGAAAAAAGAACTTCTAATGGGGTGGAGCACGTAAAAGATAAAGTATGCATACAAGCCAAGTTGCCCATCAGGCCAGAGCTAATATCCCGGTTTCTGTAACATGAAGCGACTATGAGTATTTATCTACTTCCCCCTGGATGGGATGCTAGTCCATTGCAGGATTATCCCTAGCATTAAGTTTGCCGGTACCCATTTATTCACCTGGGTGGAGAGATGCACTGAGAGTTACGTGTCTTGCCCAAGAACACAACAAAATGCCCCCGGCCAGGGCTCGAATCCAGACTGCTCAATCTGGAGACGAGTGCACTAACCATGAGGCTACCGCTCCCAAATGGTGGGCCAGGGACTGAGGTTTAATTTACTGTCCCAATCTCCCCACCCTCTGGATTCACTTATGAGTGATGACACATGAAGAACTTACTGTTGTGTGTAATCGTCCATTATCCTTTCTCTTTCTGCTGCAAGAGACTGATTCTCCTGAATGAGTTGTGTCACCTGAACCTTCAGCGACTCCATGGTCACCTCAGCAGTTGATAGTGCTTCGCCTTTTCTTGCTAATTCCTCTTTCAACTCGTTAACTTCACGTTCACAAGTTTCATTCATTTCATTGGACACATCGCGTAGTTGTTTCTTTAGGGACTCTACCTCCTCTTCTCTGTTTGAAAAGGGCATAATAACAATATTTTTTTCACCTTATTTTACAATCAAAGATCATGGTTTTATAAATATGGCTGCATCAACATTTTAATTTTTAAAATGTGTACAGTATACTTTTATACGTGAGTAATACAAAATTAATCTTAACCGCCATAGGTATTTGTCGAAAAAAAATAATGATTAACGAGAAATCATTATTCCACAAGCTCACACTGGATATGACATGATAGATTAGCCAACGAGGCAAACACAATCATCAATTTGGCTATAATTAACTCATATCCAGCAAGTGCAATGGAGTAATTGTTTATTAAAACAGCCCTAAAATATAGAAAACTAAAATAAATAAATAAATAAATAAAAATGCCCCCCAAAATTATGCATATGCTTGCCATATTTATAGAGCATGGTATAGTTGCTCATATACATGTACCATGAGGGCTGAGCCAATGATTTTGAAACTGCATTATCCAACGATCCAGTTTTAAGTAATAGTAGTTGCACCATTTTCAGGTTAAAAAAAACAAAAACAAATTGGCAACATTTGTTTCAATATAAGAGGAAACCACTGTACACAATCACTTGACTGAAAAAGTTTAACACTGGCAAAAAACTTAATGCAACAATGTTCAATGGCAAAAACACTCAGGATTTATGTGTAGTCCCATTTGGGGTAATTAAAAACATTTGACCAAATGATAATAAAAATAAAAAAAAACAACCAGAAAAAAGAAAAAAGAAAAATCGGGAACAATGGAACAATAATAGCTATATGGTTAATTTAATACCGATATCAGAGAGAAATACAGCCAATCAGAATATAGGAAAGCCGTTGTTTACTCAGTGGTATTACAGCCAACCTTCCTATTGTGTGCAGCACATATGTCACCTGATTGTGTTGGCCAATGTATTTTCTACACTGTGGTATAAAATAGTTATGCAATCCTCTCTCATGGTAAACCATGGAATATTCCACTTCTCACTTGTATTTTCTTTGTACACAAGGCTTGTGTGTATACTATGAAAATACAATTGACTCATGGAATATTCCATGGTGTACTACTCAAAAGCATTGCATAGCTAGAATGTACTATCACAAATAAAAACATGTATTGCCAGGTTATAGGGTTCTTAATTATGGCTTTGCGCATGCACCATTCATGAATCTTTGCTCCAGAGGAATAAATGAGACTTTGAATTAAACCCACTTTTGAGAGCAATCTTCCTTCAGCTTCTGGCATTCTGCAAGCAAGTTTTCCTTCGTCTCCATGAGCTTGGTCACATTAACTTTCAGCTGCTCGGCATTATTTAAAACTTTTGCCATTGCTGCATCTTTGAGTTGTAACTCCTCCTTCAACTGATTAACCTCATGTCTGTGTGTCTCATTGAGTTCATCTGACACACTGCTTAGCTGTCTTTGCAGTGTCTGTGTCTGTTCTTCTTGCTTTCTTCCTTCTTCCAGAAGTGTGTCCTTTTCCTTTAGAGCTTTTGCCAGTTGAAGTTCAAGTGTCTTCTTCTCCTCAAGGAGCTACGAAAGAGCGAACAAGTGCTATTAATAACTTCACTACTTAGCTACTTGATTCAGTTCAAAATAATTTTTTCAGAAAGATTTTCTGTTTTCATTTTTTCTCTTCTAAGCAAGATAAATAATATTATTAACAGCCTGATTAACTTATGATCGTAAGAAGGGTTAAACAGCTTTTGAATAACCAGGCCTGGAGATCGCGCCCATTTGTCCAGGTGAGCCTCAAACCTCATGGGTGACTACAAGTTGTCCATATTTGAGGCACATTTCTTAAGGTCACTTATATTACTCACATATATGGCGAGTGCTATAAAATTATATTTCAATCTCTGTTGAGTAACTACAGTTGTGAACAGACTCATTTTTGGCAAAAACAGTGGCTTGAGAAATGAAGATATTAAAATTAATGAAGAATGAAGTTTTGAAGGGGTATTAATATAAGGGGTGGCAAATATTAATGGCCCTTTGAAAACTCTGGGTCTCGCAAAATTTTAGTCGAATCTCAGGGGTCTCGCAGTCTCATTTTTTAGTGGTTATGTGCATCTCGCAGTCTCAATTTTTATATGAAGCTGTCTCTGAATCTTGGATTCCTTGGTTTATCTGTTTTTATAAATGACATTTTCCTGTCACTTGATATTGAATTTCAATGAAGCAACTTACAAATATCATTTATTATTTCCGAGAAAAAGTTAATCCCAACTTCTTTTAAGAGAGAGTCCACCTGAGGACCATGCAGGCAAGTCTACAGCACACGTCACTGATTCCCCTGAAACCTGACACACTTAGGTCATTAACCAACTAGTACATTCACCAAGTGCAACAGTTTGGTTTAACTGTCTATTGATTATGAGATATGTCAATCAAACTGTCAGACAATGAAAAGTGTTCAAATTTATGGTAAAAATATACATGAAGTTTGATCGTCTGTTGCAAGCTAGAAACAACAGGAAATGACATGATATTTGTACATAGAATAGTTCTAATCTCTAACAACAATAGAACGTTGACTTAACTTCTGTGGCTTATCTCATGTGACCAGGAGCTAAATTTCCATTCCCCCTAGTCAGGTCATACCTACTGTAAGTAGTAGGGTCTCAACAAGTCGCTGTTTGTAGAGATGCGGTGTTTTTCCAATCAAATTCGAAGCTATCTAAAGCTTGCCAAAGAAATGATCTTTCAGTTTAAAAAGCAAAAACTCTGTAAAGGACTCTGTGGGAAAAGCTCTCTTTGCATTGAACTAATGTTTGTTTGTGACAATATGCAAATGAGCTCGACAAGGAAGTACTGTCAGAATGGAGTGGAAATAATAATATGTAAATAAAACGTTACTTAACGAGAAGAGAAACCTTGTTATGAAACATTTTGAAGCTCCAATTTAGTTATTTTGTTAGTATTTAAGCTGCTGTTTGCTAGCTCGCATATAGCTAAGCCGCAAACATCATAAGTTGTCATACAAACCTCGCACCGAAGTGAGACGTTTTCATAGAAAGCCACATCATAGCATTTAGAAATCACTGCCTTGAAGGTAGAATAACATAGCTCGTTTGGCAACTAAGCTTCATTTTGTTGTGTTTCCAACACCATAATAATTTTGCTGAACAGATGTTATCGAGCCACTCGGCCAGCTGGCAGCATCACATCCAAGCATTTTAATACTTCAACGACTTGTTTTACTGATTCTTTACCATCCAGTCACATGTTTTGTTCAAACAGTGACAACAATTTTTTTCTCCGCAACGAAATCTTATATTACTTATTTCTTTTCCATGCAATGGTACCGGTAATCACCAGAACATTGATTTTTTGCATTGTTGTTTTACTATAAGCAACACACCAGCTGGAATGATTGATTACGTGACAGAGTATGTCACTTGTGACATCTTACAGCTGTATTTTGTATCAAATTTCACCCTGATTCCAATCACATTACGATCGCTAGGCTTCTTTTGAATGCTCTGTTAGAGGGCATTCCAAGAAAGAGCGTGGTGTATCTGGTCGGTACAAAGACCACTAAAGACCTCTGTTATAAAACCACATCCGTGGGTGTTGAAGTGGAATGGAAACTTTGTATGTTTGACGAGGCAGGAGATTCCCTTACTATTTGCCCTCTTCACAATTCCCTTGTCAAGCGGCACATGATAACACATTGATTGATTGATGATAGTTAAAACTCACGCTGACCATTTGACCGCAAAACTATCATCCACTATCACTGACTATGAATAATGGCATCAATTGTCATTCAGTTTGAACTTAATAATAAGTTTTTCGGTCAATTGTTTCCACTCAAATCCAGGTAGGCTCACATTTTTGCAACATAACTAAGCAGAGCTGAAATTGTGGAAAACCTTGAAATTGGTAAAAAAAAAAGAAGCTTATATCAGGGGGTACTCCCATATAAATAGGACGGGAGTGCTTGTTGTACCTTTAGAGATTTAAAAAGTAGTTATCGTACCTCTTAGGGTGTTCAGCCTTAAAAGGTCCACAGCGGATGCTTTCCCGGTACCTGTTAGGGTATATGGAATTTGGAATCTGGTACTTACTCAACTAACCTATCCATTATGCCATGACACTCGTTGTAATTCTTTGTTTTCCTGCACTGACATATAGCACGTTTTTGTCCATCAAAATCTCATGATCGTTTTAAACTTTACAGACTTTTTTTGCTGGTATTTATTAAACAAATAAAGGCTTCATAAAATAGTAGGTAAAGAAACTTTTGAAACAATGCCGCATCGTCGATTTTCAAACTTATTTTTGCCCTAAAATCCTTTCCGCTCAACACTTCCTTCAGGGCATTATTTTTAAAATGCGCGTGTTACTAGACCGCTAAGTCATTTGAAATCTCAGTGGTATCATTGCAATCTAATTACTTGATATTCATTACACCAGCATTTTGAGCTGGAAAGGTTTAATGCTTTTACAAATGTTTTAGTCGAAAAATGGATCAAAATATGGTCAATTTTTGGCCTAAATTTGATCATGAGCATGCTGACCACGATATCTCCTAGACATTCAAGAATTTCATGATAATATTCTACCCACTGCATTACCACCTCATTATGTAACCCTACAAAGAATTTGAACAAAATCTGAGAGGGTCGATGTCGACTCACATTTTAATACTGCATGGTTTTCATATGGACGCTCTCTTAAATTGTCTGAATTCCACAAAAAGCTACTGCAATGTCCATTTTGGCGCCAGAAAAACAGTCGATATCATAACGTAGTGTGTTATAATCGAATTTCAAGTCCCAGCCAGTTTGAACAAGTTGGTCAAAAGGCTGTACAAGCTCATTCTAACTCTCACCTAAATCTGGGGCTCAAATTTTGAGAGTCTGAAAGTCTTTTGCTCACACTCAAAACACTTTGAAGTCTTGGTCTCGCAATCTAAAAGGTCAAAATGTCTCAGGCTCGCAGACAAAAATGCTTGTCTCGCCGTCTCGCAAAGTCTCACATTTACCATTCGCTGCCCCTAATATGAAGACTACTGGTATTCCAAATGTTTTGTCTCGAAGGGATGGTCTGGAATCTGCCTGGGGATTGCTGTTTGACAAATGAAAAGCATACTGTACATGCCACCCTCTCATGTTCATCCCATGGGTGACTAGCAAAGCAACAAATTGAATATCTTGACTCCTTTAATTGTAACTTACTTGCTTATGTTTATTTTCCTTCTCAAGAACAGCATTCTCTCTGTTCAGAAGATCTCCCTCTCGATTCTGGTAGATCCAGACATGTTTCTTTAGTTTTGCAATTAATTCATCCTTGTGTGGTGCGTCTCCTGATTCTCCAAATGACTCATTGTCACTTCCCTGAATGTGAGATCAAATATATAGCGAAAAAGTTTTTCTACCTGCTGGTCTCCTTGAGTTGTTCTCAACTGATATTTACACAAGAAGCTGGGTGAATCTATTTTGCATTTTTTTATCACCTTTTAAAATTACACTTTGCTTTATGAAAACTAATCAATCAAAAGCTCAACAATAATTCATCAAGTTTAAATAATAGAGCTGAAATAATAATGATACATAACCTTTTTGAACTAATCTTAATCTATAGGCATTTCCTTTTTTACAGTTGTATTTAGAATTCTGTTTTCTCCTTAGTTTCAGTTTCAATTAAGAACATTTACAAAGCAATTGAGACAGTGTTTTATCACATTTCCAAACACTTTAGGGTTCATCGAAAATACATTATGTACTCTGCTACATGAATGCATCACATTTTCAAGTCTTGCCTCTGTGTTTGGAAATTTGTTAGAACACAGTCTCACAAGATTGATACAGACCCTTTTTCATAAAATAATGTCTGCCAATTTAAAATTCCTTTGTATCTATTTAAATCTGAATTGTCAACTTATAAATGAAGTTAGTCAGGCTAATTTTAAAACTTACAGAAGCATTTATACATGTAATTGGCAGCCATTTACAAAAATGGTCTACGTTTCATGAATCAATGATGAAATGGAGCATATCGCCCTTGAAAAGCCACCATTTTTGACAATGAAAGGGTATGAAAAAGCATCAATTAAAAGCAGTACTACTGGGTCTCTTGTGTACATTTTGCATCGTGAAACATCTCAAGAGTAGCTGGTACAGCAAGGACTACAAGATGTTGTTTTTTCCTTTTGCCAGCTGGTGCTTACCGAGAGCTCTGAACAGATTTTTAACAATAATACTAACCTTACTCTCCTCTGGTTGCATCTCCATTTCTTCAATCTTTCTTTTGCAGATATCCCTCTCATGTGTCAAGTTGTTAACATCTTCCCTTAGCTTTCCAACATCCTCTCTCTCAGTTTCAAGCTGTTGTTTTAGCTCGGCAATTTCCTTCATCAATTCTGTTTGATGAGCTTCCTGTTTATCAGCAGCGTCCTGATTCTCTCGCTCCTTCTCCTGGTAGGCTTGGAGCTGCTGTTTCATTGTTTCAATGTCCTGATTATTCTCAGTGGTTTCCTGTGGGATTAACAAGCTATATCTTACTACATGAATCTGGGCAGGAATCACATGTTATCAACACCCAGCATGTTGTCGGGAGAGGCAGTGTCCCCAACACTTCCACAAGAAAATAACAAGAAGACACTTCAGACCAATGAAAAACATATCTGTTGATTGTCCACCAGAGATCAGAGGAGCCAGGTGGCTTTGCAGTGCCCAGTCTTTACTCTAACTTGCTTTAGAAGCATGACATGACTAGGATCATTTTGCATGGTTACCCTGGGCCGGGTTGTTCAAAGCCCAATTACACTAACCTAGGATTAGTGAAAATTTTGATTTGAGTTTTGTAACTCTTTGGTCGTGTTTTCTGTTTGTATTGTTCGTCCTTTAGTGTTGAATTTGAAAAATCTCAAACTATAAAAAACATATCCAGCGAAAAACATTTATATCCAAGAAAAATTAATACTTCGGTTAACTTTTAATCCTTGGTTAGCATTAACTGGCTTTTGAACAACCTGGCCCTGGACAACAGTTAGACACCTGTACCCATTAACTCACTGGTGTCAAAGGAGACTGAAATACTATAAGTTAGCTGTCTTTCCCAGAGCCTCCCTATTGCAATACTCTGAAATGGAGTAGGAAAATTGTTAAATTCTTGCACTTGGAATTAATGGCATACAGGATATTTAAGCCAAAAATTAACAGGACGTGGAATACTCTGAGGGCCCCCCCCCCACCCCCCCCCCCTCCTCACTGTAATGGGACCTCACATTTACATGTAATACTTTCCTGCTTTAGCTGATCTTAACATCCCATACCCCATAAATTGCTCCCCTAAATAGCCCACATCCTGGTATTATTTTAGCTAAATACATTCAATATCCCCCTAATAGAGTCTCAAATGTGCTATGGATGTTAATTGTTTCTTGTTTATTATTACCTTTCCTTTCTCAAGGTCTTCAGCCTTCTTCTTGAGCATCTCATTTTCTTGTCTTACAGCATCAAGATCCTCCTGTAGATTGCTCAGTGCCTCTGTTTGTACTTGAAGCTGTTGGCATAGTGCAGTGACCTGTTCTGAAACTGCCACAGAAGCTTGAGTGTCAGTTATCTCTGGCTTAATCTCTTCCAACTCTATCATCTGCCTTTGCTCGATATCGGCAAGTTTCTTCAAAAGAGTGTCATGTTCCTCTTCAAGTTGATTGTACTGCTGTTGCTTTTGCTCGTTCTCAATTTTGAGCTTGTCCAAATCCACTTTCAGTATTTCTTTTTCTGTTTCTAGCTTCCTGTAGTTCTCAGATTGCAATTCTTCAGGACTTGTCTGAATGTCAGATGTTAGAGAATCCAGCGAAATCAGAGTTTCACAGTCATCATTTCCAGTGTGCTATAAAAATTGAAAGGCATTACAACCCAATGAAAACATTGTAAATCTCTACATATCTGACACAAACTGATACATGTGATAAATCTTAACCTGAGAATGGATTTGCTATCCTGATTTTCATAAGACTACCAGAAATAACCTTCAGAGAAACCTACCTTACATATATGGTGTGTTGTAAAAGAAGCACTACTAACAAATTATTTTAAACAGGTGTATCATTTGTTTGCTATAAATCTTACTTGCTCAGCTTCCCACATTGCTTTTAAACAGGAAATATGCTCCTGCAGTTTGCTGTTGTTCAGTTCCAGAGTATCTTTTTCAGATTCCAATCTCTTGATTTCTTCTTCAAGAGATTTTACTTGAACAGGATTGCCTTGATCTTCTCGAGCAGCATTGCCATGACGGAGAGATGGCTCATTCAGCTTCGCATCCTTTAGTTTTGACAGTAGCTCCTCAAGTTGCAAATTTTTGTTTTGCTCATTCTTCAGCTCAGTTTTCAGTGTGCAATTCTTCTCTCGGAGTTTCTTCACCACCTCTTTAGCATGATCATACCCTTTTCGTAAAGATTCACTGGCCTGCTTTTGGTTTTTCTGCATGCTTGCCAGATCTTGAAAATACTCCTGGAAAATAAAAGATAAAACCATTATATTCATACTTTGTCTTGACAAAAGTCCTTGGGTAAGGGGGTAGGGGCAATCCCATATATAAACTATAAGTGTATGTGCTGCTGTGAACGGTATGGTTTTCAGACAGCTTAGTCTGGGATAGGATATAGAAATCAGACAGTTTTGATCTACAGTCATGGACAAAAATGTTGACACATTTGAGCAAAACAAACGCTTTCTATCTGCGTCCTTCCGTAATTTCAAAAAGCATCTCCTTTGTTGATGGTCAAACCACCCTCTCCCCCTTTTCAGTGTTGAAATACGCTCTGTGGACACTGTCACGTGGCTACAACATTGAAAGGGGGAGAGGGGGTTGAAATGTAAAAATTGGAGATTGAAAAACTCACCCGGTCAACGAAACAGGTCTTTTTCAGGGAGTGTCTCAACTGCTTTTGTTCATGATTGTAGGATAAGGTATAATTTATCAGAAAGTGGCCAGCATATAAATAATTTTGGCTTTAACAGGGTTCTTTACCTGCAGTTCCATAATAGAAATTGAAACCCAGAACGACTTTATATGATATTGATTAAGTTGGACTATGATGGTGGAAATAAAAGTTTCTGCATGGAAAATCACTAGTCTCGGATAGGGCAGGGGGTTTTCGGTGTCTAGGTCTAGAATAGGGTTGCAAAATCAAGCTGATCATGGTCTAGTACAGGGTAAGGGTTTCAGTGTTCCACTGGCACACCCCTGCCCAAAGATTTATAGAGTACCACCCCCCCCCCCACCCCCCCTGCAGAAGACCTTGTTGGGTTGCATTCATGTGTTGAAAACAAAAACAGGTGAAGGCATAACATGTAGATGTGTTCTACCTCGCACATAGTGAAATGAAAAAAATCACTATGCATGTATGCAGCTAACTGTTCAAGGAGAAGAGTTAAGATGTCGCCTAGCAGAGGCAGTGAAACAATCGAAACACAACCACATGTAAGTTAATTACTTCAGCTTGATATAAAGCATAAAACGTACAACTCTACCTTGAAGGTACACTAGTTTCGAAACCACCCCTATATCAACAAAACCTTTTTCAAGCTAAACATTACCTCAAGAAGTTTACTGTTTTGACGAAGGACCCCTTTCAATTCTTCATTTTCCTTAGCAAGATTCTGTACTCGTTCCACGAGTTCACCTTGAGGTTCTGCTGTACTTCCGGCATGAGCCAAGCTTTCACTTTTGGCAGGAATCTCACTTGTCTTTCCATCCTCGCAGCTGTCCGAGTGTTGAAAATGTTCATTGCATTTGTCCACCACAACAAAGCCGCCAATACTGCTGCCTTCGCTGCTAGACTGTGAACTACTCATTACCTGAGAGGGAGTGAAACTTCCCGATTCAGACATGGCGATATGGGAAAATATTCGTTGAAAGGAAACTGAGCGAACTGACAAGGATCGTTGAAATAAAGTCCAGCTTAACGTTCAACGCTGACTTAAAAGCATTTGGGATTCTTGACACGAATTAAATCTTCATGGGAACCCAGTGACGCTGTTAAGATCGAAGTTTCGTGTTCGAGAATATTACAAATCCCACTGTGTTCGTCGTGAAGATCGAAGATATAGCTACGAAATTCAAAAGGGTGCAGAGTCTTTGAATCGTGCCACAAGTTCAGCACAATTGAATGCTTTTCCCACTCAAGATACACTTGAACTTCTTAGTTTAAAGCAAGGCTGGAAGAGAAACAGCCTCATACAAACACCTTCCTTTTCCACCGCGCACAAAAACACTCACTTCGGAAAACGAAAGCGCCTACAAATACCCCGGATTTTGGCGGGGATTCCCCGTAATTTTCTGTGTCATGACGTCAACTACGTCATTTGCTAAAAACAGACTCGACTCATTCCCTCAATAAACAGCGTTTTGATTCCGCGATAAACAGGGGGATAAACCGCAATTAAAGCTCTTTTTTTTGTTTTTCCTCACGGTTTAATTCTCCTAGTCCTCAGTCAGACATTATTTGTGATTGAGGTGCTATGTCAGACATTGATTAATGGTTCTTGTGCGCTATTTTATTTAGTTGAAGCTTCTTGTTAAGGTGGTATGGTACCCTAAAGTATGGCGATGTTCATGAAAAATTCAATTTCTTGGAAATACAAGACTTAAGACCCTTGAGGACTGGTCAAAAACATTTTGAAACGACCTTGCCGAATTTCCTTCCAGATGAGTGTGAAATTTAAGGAAAGTACACAGTGGTATAAGTTTTTTCACGTGGCAACGGCCATAGCAACGACTGTTTACTATAAGAACGTCACCAAAAATATAGATTATTTTTAACTTATATGAACGAAACTATTTAGAAAAAACTTTTAAGACATGCACAACTCGATTGGTATAATTATTTGTGAAAAGCTTTGCCTCAAATTGCCATCACAGGCTCATTCATTTCCCTTCTGACAAGGAATATTCCTCACAACTGCGGTAACTTTTTACAAAATAGAACAACCATTGCACCCCCTCCCCCGAGATCCAATCTGAACCCCCCCCCCCACTATTTGTGGCTCGTTAAATGCTTAATACTTCGTGTAAAAAACTTAAAGTGCATTTTTCTCAAAAGTTTACTTTTGTACCGACTGACTTCGTGCCAACATTTCTACTCTGCAAGGTTTTAAAGCAGAATTTCTGAAACTTGGGCTCATCAAAGACCAATAGTGTCGTGATGATATAAACCAAAAATATCGTAACATTTTAAGGTCTGTCACGTGACATGAGATGAGTTGTCCACTGGGTGTAGTAAAAAATAAGGTTATTTCCAAATAAAGCTGTAAAAAGCACTGAAAATAAGAGTTAACTGTCAAAACTTAGGTTCATATCACAGAACAAAACAGAAACTTACATGATATGCTTATTTGACAGTCAATTCTTGTTTTGTAAAAGAGCAGGAAGTGTTGGCGTCAATACTATAAAACACTACTTCAAAAGGCTGTGGCTGGTTTCCATAGCAACCATTTTGAGTAAAACTCTAGAAATTTAATTTCTCTTCTTGAGTGCAATAGCACACAATTGATATTTCTTCACCATATTTAAACAAACTTTTTGGTCCATATTGAGGGTACCATACCACCTTAAGGGATTCTCGGAACCTAAATGCTTGAACTGGCTTGTAACGAGGCGAATTCAAAGAAAATAAAAAGAAAGGCCATACACCGCGTATAACTTTCTTATTATCATTTTTAAAAAAAGCAGACAAAAGCAGCGGAGAACGGGAAAAAAAAAGATAGCGAGAAGGAAGAAAGAAAGAAAAAGAAGGAAAAACGAAAAAAAGGAAGAAAGAAAGGGAGACATGCAGACAGGGAGAAAGATTGTGTGTGAAATATTTTAGAAAAGTAATAAAAGCGTGCGACTGAATTTATTTTGGAAATGACAATTGGAAGTTGGCACTAGCGCATGACAAGAAGGCGGTGGAGGAGGGCGTTAGCTAAATACAGCAAATTCGCAGTCTTTCCGTAGCCCCATAGATACAACGCTATGAACGAGTTTCGCTTTACATCGTAGTATTAGTAATAACCTTTCAAGGAAGAAGCGAATAGCAAGTTTAAAAGGAAGCACGCACTTGTACAAGGAAAGGTTATCACAAGCTTTTACCAATTCCCATATTGATATTAGGCAAAACGATCTGGGGCTCTGGAAAAGAGACTAGGCGAGAGATTGGGAAAGCGTTGGTATCCAAAATCATTTGACTTAATGCCAACTGACGCATTCTCGTCCCCATAGCCCTTTTCGCTTCTCTTAGCCGGCGGCAGGAGCCCATCCTGCCAGCGGGGCCTTGGCACGAGAAACAAAGGCCAGGCCCCGCCAGCTAAGAGAAGCTAAAAGGGCTACGGGGACGATAATGTAGCTGACGTCGTTAACCTCGACTCTGCTGCTGTGCAATTTAGCATAATTTATTAAAGTCACACCCATACAGGGGGAGGGGCAGGTCTAACAGTACCAGCGAGGGTATTTATATGGGTAACAACATTGCAACCCCAACTTTATTTGCAGGGTAGAAGCAGGAAACAGAAACAAAACACTGATTATGGTGGCAAAACATGGGTGGCAGGGAAGACAGAGCCTATCTTCTCTAGAGAAGCGGCGTCTCGAGGGGAACCTATGTTACTAAGGGGACCAGAAGAGGAGTGCCCTTCTGGGAGGACAATAGGTCAGATGGTACGATGGCACCATCCTGGAGAGATCCGGACCTATTTCCTTGGGGGTAACATAGGATGGACCAGAAGAGGGGTGCCCTTCTGGGAGGACAATAGGTCAGATGGTACGATGACACCATCCTGGAGAGATCCGGACCTATTTCCAAGGGTGGCCATAGCACTTACTGTAGGGCAAAATGCAGCCTAGGTTGCACACAATACACACAATGTAACTAATAGAACGTGGCAGTGAATAAACCGAGAAGGTTCAGCAGGCGAAAGCCACCTTCTCACGAAAGGTAATTACAACCACATGGAGGAAAAAGATGGGAAAGGACAAAGCTACCAATACAGGGAGGAAGGCAGGGGAAAGCGGAGAGCGGCCTAGCTTGAATACTAGCTCACAACTGGGACTGGGTCAGAAAACAATGGGATTTTACTAACTGGGGATTGAAGGCGTTGGGAGGGGTATAGCACGCTGAAATCACATGAGAGCATGGTGGAAAATCACTGAGAGCTTTGTCGTATGATTTCCCATATGGTAAAACGATTGCGTTACATTGGACATTGACCTAAGGCTATTGCACAATGGCTATTAGGGGGAAGATAACAGAACTGGTGACAACCTTAAATGACAGCTATGATGTAGACTACAGAGCTCATTAACCACAGTTTAAATGCTTAAACTTCTAAGAGCAATATCCAAAAGCTTCGACCGTGTTTGTGGCATGTGACGTTTGGTTTTGACTAGCATGATGAGAAGACAAAAAACATGTAACTCAAAGTTCACCTTCATCAAATTTAAAAGTTTATTTCACAGAAACACATTTCATTCCGTCTCAAATTATAATAAACTTGAAATAAAAATCTGCCCTTAATAAAAAAAAAAGTCTTGACAGCAGTTTAGCCCAATGTTGAGTTTTTGCTAAAATATACAAGCTAATACACAGTACAATCTCAGTATTTTCGATTTAATTAATGTGGCAACTAAAATCCTTGTAAATAAGCGTCCAAAAGTTAGCTATGGATTAAAAAAGGATTCTTTTCAGGAGCGATTGGTGTAACTGTTTTTAAAAGTCTTATTAGGGAGCTTATGGTATATTCATCTATGGCTTTCGATTCTCAGAAAAAGCTATTGAACTGGATCGGTTAACACTTTCCACAGCTCTTCTTGCAGTAGATATTCATGTAGCGTTCGTAACGTCTACAGGTTCCCGGTGTCCTGGCCCAGCCAGCGCAGTATTTGTGCTTGTCTTGACAGACAACTAGGTGAAAAGAAAAATGACTTATCAACTAACCGAACAGCAAAACTTACAACTAGTTACTGCCTTTATGGGAAAAGCGGACCCAATCCGTTGTCTAACTAGGTGTTAGTAAAAAGCTAACTGAGGAGAACTTTATTTTATCATCTAGCGTAGACTTTCAGAAAAGTTAGCTTGGTCGGCTACGCTATTCTACCCTGAAACTCATGAGGTCGACTTGTGGTAAGTCTACATGCAGCGCTACGTACAGCAAAGGTACCTTGTTTTTTTCTTGTTGTTTTTTTTTTTTTTCATAAACACACTCCTTTTAATGCTGTATGGGAGTAGGTAGGTTTGAGCCTTGGATTGTGATCTTTGTGGATGCCCTTGACTAACAAAGGCACTTAATTCCCACACATTACCTTACTCTATACGCTGGAGAATAAGTAGATACGTATATCATGCATTGAACTTTGGGGCAACCAGACAAGAAATAACCCGTGAAGGACTATCATACCACCCTTGGGGAAGAAGGAATGATGTAGTCGTGTTGTCGCGATGTAGCATCAAATTCTTCTTCCCTGCAGGTGAGAAGCCCGGGGGCGAACTGAAGATGTGGGTCGTCACATAAACGCTGCGTTGTGTGAACACCTGAATTGCATGACAAGCAAATAGCATGTTTTACTCACCGGGTTCGTTGCAGTTGCAACTTTTCTGACATTTCTGATTCATGTAGCTTGAGTACTGTGGGTTACTACAATAGCCTTGACTCTTCCAAAATGAGCAGTAACTGTTTTGATCAGTGTACGAACAACCTTTTAAAAAAAATACGGAAATTAATACTACACTCCATTCGGGTGACACGAAACATAACTATTTGCAAAGTTGGAAGAGAAGACCAGAGATTTCGATGAGTCGGCGACTACCGCTTAATAAATCAGTTTTGCGTTAATATCTCAAATTAATAGGCTCTTTGCAGCTGGGGTCACGTGACCAAATTTTTCCTAGAAAATTTTTATGTTATGAGCTATAACTTAAAGAATGCCAGAAATGGAAAGAGCGTATCGAAAATACCAAAATAGTAAAGTTTGAGGCCCCTGGAATTAAAGAGTAAGTTTATAAGACAGTTTGAATTTTCGGAAAATTTAGAGGATTTGTATGTAAAATGTTGCTGGAGAGCTTTTAAAAATTCGGACCGTCATAAAATCTCCTTCTTTAATGATGGGGGCCTCAAACTTGGCCATTTTGATATTTTCGACAAGCTTTTTCTATTTCTGGCATTCGTTAAGTTATAGTCCATAATATTATGAAAAATAGGTCACGTGATGGCTTAGCTGCAAAGGGCCTATTTAGTCAGAATTGTTTTGTTATATAAAGAAGGTAATCGACCGACAGTTTCAGCTACTGAATGTGACCGACTGTCCAATTGAACAGTTAAATTTCTGACTAACTGAATGTTTGGATGACTAACCGACTTAGTGACTGACTGACCAAATGAGTAACTGATCGACTGAGAGCGACAGAATGATTGACTGATTAATTAACTAACTAACTAACTAACTAACTAACTAACTAACTAACTAACTAGCTAGCTAGCTAGCTAACCGACCACTTGAGAGACGACTGGCTAACGGACTGATTGACTCACTAAGCGGTCAACTGATTGACTTACTGACTAACCGAGAAACTGACTGACTGTCTGACTCACGGACTGACTGACTGACTAACCGACCAATAGCAACTGACAAAACCCTTTGACGTCCCTCAATTAGGATAGATTGCAGAATTCTCTGACCCACCTGGTGGACGAGGAGTTTGGGGCTTTGGAGGGGGCTTGGTGACTGGTGGTTGTCGTCCGCAATATAATAGATTCGCTTGCTCAATGTCCTTCTTACTCAAACCATACCGCTGTCCAAGGTTAGTACGGCCGTTCTTGCCTACTATAGTTCTTACCCCCGCTCGGTTGGCGAAAGCAGTGGAGGAGTAATGCATAACGCTGTCGTAGTCATAAGAAACACCAAGACTGTCGACACGATTGGTTCCGTACTTGTGAAAGTTGTACGCCATTCCTAAGTGGAGAGGTCAGGGGAGAGAACTGTTAAAAAGCAACACACGTCACGGAAAATGTAGACAAAATGTTTCAAATTTTTTAATGCAATGTGTATAAATCGTCCCCAGTTCTTGTTTCTTTTTCGTTCATCATTATGTTTCTGAGGTTCTTTGATATTTTAAAGTTTCCTTTGATCATATCTTATGGAAATTCTGCAAATTGCAAAAAAAAAAAAAAAAAAAAAAAATGAACCAGTATGTCGTGAAAGTGCGACAGAGAAAACTCAAATACTAGCGTCGAATAAAACAACGCATTAAGATTGAGGTGGAATTTATAGATCATTAAGCATAAGATTATTAATAGTAACTTAGCCTTGGACAATAGCGAAGCGCGCGAGTGACGTCATAACTCAGACAAACTCAGACAAACAAAACGGAGTAGTAAAAGATTTGACGCCTTTTCAAGCTCGTAAGCAAGTGTTCCAAAACAATTTTTAAAACGAAAATTTGACGTTCATTTTCCTCCTATTTCTCTTAGAACACGCTTATGTTGTCTGACTCTCGCGAGCTTCCAATAATTTGCCTTCTATTTTTAGACTTCGCGCGCTTCGTTATTACGAACATATATGAGGATATATTTATTAAAAAATTATTTAACGATATGTGAGGATATTCATACTTTACCTCTTTGGATGTTTCCCCAGTTGATGGTGACGTAGGAATCTCTATCGGGACGGGATTGCTCGTGCCAGAGCCCGAGCGCATGGCCTGTATGTAAAACAAAACAAAACAAATCAATCAATCAATCAATCAATCAATCAATCAATCAATCAATCAATCATTCAATCAGTCAGTCAGTCAGTCAGTCAATCAACGAGCTTCATCCTGGCTTCTAGGCAAAGAACACAAGCAGAGTTGTCTATACGTTTTAAAAACAATTCACAAAATACGTACCTACTTCGTGTACGACGACACCCAAATACCCACAGCCCCTTCCTATTGAGACCTTCTGTGGGCCCGAGCCAGGCTGACGACCCACCATAGAATAACACCTGAAACAAATCATGGTTAACAGTTTATATCAATAGAAAGACTCAGGAGCTTTCGATGTTTCCATCCAGTGACAAACAGTACGAACCCAGTACCCAGCGTTTTACATTCTCTCTATTTCTGTCCTTCGCAAGTGATTAAGAAAGCAGATAGTCCCGTTCGTAGACACGCCTCTTTAATCTGTAGACACCCGTGGACACTCAGTGGCAGGCAGCGGAGGAGAGGGAAGGTTGAAAAAATCGGCGAGGAATAAAATAGGCCTCGAAAAGTAGGCTCTATAAATGCTGCTTCTGGGTTGGAAAGAAAAAGGCTTTGACCAATCGGTGGACAGCAGGCCTGCAGTCTGTTTCGTACGTTTTTATACGAAGCCTACACAAAGGCAAGTTCAGGACAAGTTTGTTCTCTAGGTCGCCAAGATTTTGTTCGAAAATGAAAGTTTCGATTACAGTTTCAGTAGGAGTCCATTAGTCCAGGAGGACTCCTGCTTTCAGCGAGTATCAGTGGCAGGGAGGAGACGTCAGCCAACGGCAAGAAGAAATGAAAACCGTCAAGAAAAAATAAAGAACTATCGTCTTACCCTCCACCGGAGAAGAAGCTGAGATAACGGCTGTGACGGTTTCTGGGAACGAATTTCAGGCACTTGACTCTCTCCATCCAATGGTTGAGTGCGCGCAGAATGACTGGTCTCTCGTTACCTAGTATGAAAAACAATATTTCTCTCGATGATTCTAGAAGCTTTAAACAAAATAAGGTGTTTTCTCATTCAATTGACTAATTAAAAATCAAAGTTGACTCGAAATACGAAGCAAATTAAAACTTACTGTTACTAGAGGTAATTTCATAGGGCACTTCTCGCTTTCCACTTCTCCCAATGGGCCATCTCAAGTCACTACCTCTGGATACCTTCATCAGGGCCCTCTTAGATCTCCTCTGAGGCTGCTTACCCCACCCCTGAGGAAGAAAACGACTCGGATCATCACCAGGCACCAGGATCCCTCGGCTATTCAGGCTGTTGCGTATATCTGGCGTCATAACAATGTCACCTTGAAACACGTCGACTCCATCTATAAAAGAGGGAAAGAGAAATGAGCGCCGACGGTGTAAGATTAATTCAACCATATTTCTCGCATTTTGCGTGGACTGCGCTTAATCCGCACTTCTCTGAGATTTTCAATCTTTAGCGTGAAAAGTGAAACGAGAGAAAATAAAGTGACTGCGCGAGACTGGGAACGAGGTGTCTTCAGAGTCACTTCCAGCCTTTGCTCTGTCGAAATTGACTTTTCTATCGTCAAACGATTTACCTGTTGTCTTGCCATTATCTCCTGTTGCTTCAAGGATCGCATCAAAGACAGGCTTTGTCGTCTGGTTTGCTACGGAGGATAGCAATATGTTAGTTACTATCCACAAAACACAGTCTTCAGTCTTTAGGTCGTATGTGTAACGTGATGTTCTTGTTCTTGTTTTATTTTTGCCATTTATAAATGTATTTAAAGCACATCAATGTATAAGGAAAGGAAGCCCAGGGAAGGGAAACCAATACCAGTGATGTGTAAACTCTTGATAACCTTACTTCAGGTACAGTGGAACCCCGTTAATACGGACACCAAAGGGACATGTCCGCATTATCCGGGTGTCCGTATTAAGCGGGCTAATTTAAAAGAAAAGATATGAGCTTTTTAGTTGTCGGGACAAAGAAAGCTGTCCGTTATAAGCGGGTGTCCGTAGAGCAGGGTTTCACTGTACTTAATTATTCAACCAACTCAAATTTAGAAAGTAGTTTTTGTCGTGGGGGGTTGGGAGGGGGGGTTTGCTGACAACGTAATCGTTACCTGGGTCTGGTGTAGATGGACATCTGCACCAGTCACGTGCTCAGAGACACTTTACGGTCTTTACATGTTGTACTAATGCAATATGGACCTTTTCAAGTCTTATCGCAATCGCGGGGGGTGGAAATTTAAACAAAAACTACCCAAAACTTCAATTAGCCCACAATGTCTATTTTTTTATGCCTTCTTCTAATAGTAGCATCTTATGGCTGAAAATGACAAGAAGATTTCCTTTTTTGGGCGATTTATTTCTAATACGGGCCGGTTATGAAAGCATGTGAAAGGAATACCTTTTTTCAAAAAAGTTATACGAAAGGGCTACCTTTCTGTCAAAATGGTAAACAAAAGGGTAGGGAGTTGGACCCTCAAGGGGAGCCTCCCCATATTCCCAGTATAAAACTGTAGAGTACCCCCGGGCGGGGTGGGGGGTTTCGATTGTAGTGTAGGGTCTGTTAACGGGATATGTACCTGTGAGTTTCATCAATCTACGAAACGAAAAATCGGGCGTCGATAGAACCCGAAATTTTCCGGATTGGGGTCTTATCAACGTCAAAGAAAGCTCCAGAAAATCATATTGCACGAATTTACGTACGAGCGGGTTGAATCCGGGTTGAATTGAAGCTGCGGAGAAAAACGACAGCTTTATCTCAATGAAAACAGCTGGCATTGTCTGGAGTATGTATCACGAAATTCGAGCAAATAGTAACCATAGGGAAATCCAATATTTTTCAAAACAACATCTGAGATAATTATAGGTCTTCCAAATGGTTATCCACTGACAAGATTTAAAGCCTGATGGGGGAGGGGTGGAACCGTGGCTGTAAATTTTCGACAATGGTGTTTTAGCTTAAATAACGTTAAAATTTCAGCCCGTTTCTCAGAGGGCAGTAAATTTTTCAGATTTCAGATGTCAACTAGTGTTTGCAAAGCGCGTCATTTCTTTCCAGCTGAGGTCACCCACAGTTGAGAGAAACGTTGCGCGCTTTGCTTTGGCTTGCTATTCTAGGCTCCAGGAAAAGCCAGTTCTTGGGCCAGAGTATCGTCAACGTAAAGAGGGCAAAAATATACTAAAATATTAATTATGCCAGCCTACCACAAAATCCCCAGCTGTTTGGTGCATAATCTTCCTTCAGAGAGCACCACTCCCTCCCGTCAAAGTCTCGTGTCGTGCATTCATAGAAAAGCTCGCCATGATAAGTGAAAGGAAACACACAACAGTTGCCATCTGTTGTTTTGCGAGTGTCGCACACTTGGCCTGTGAAAAAACAAACAAACAAAATCACACCTTTCAATTCCTAGCCTGCGTCTCAGACACTACATACCGCCTTTAAATTTTCCGTCTGCAATCCTGGTTCTCTGACGAACAGTTGCAAAATGAAATACACTTACTGAAAAACCTTTCCGCCTTAAAAGCCAATCAACATCTTATTTCTCCTTAACAAATTGGTGTAAGGTAAAGCATGCCTGTGACAAGAAGCAAAAAGTTGATCAGCTAGTAGATTTATGGTAAAGAGACAGTGGTCTTTTAGGATCCGCTCTTTCATGTATCTTTTGCGACTAACTTTTTGCCAAAGCAAAGGCAACTCGCAAGCAAAATCTGGTCCCTGCCCGTGACTTGTTAGTGCCAAAATTCCAGTTTACCTGTAGGTTGCGACGAAAGCTTCTGAACTTGCGCCACGATCAAGAAGGTTGTAAAAATCCACTTCAACATCATTTGTTCCGACCGTCAGCTTCTGCGGTAGTTTCTGTGTCAGGTGTGAAAAAATGGGGTTCTTGAAATGCTTTATAGGACTTTATCAATGATAACAAAGATGACTAAAGGAATCTTTAGACGCTCATTATCTCGAGATTACGCACGCAGTGAATTTCACAATCGCGCGTAGGTCGTAGGTACATTTTTATGCCTTCTCTTATTTCAGTTTTTCGTCACCTTTCCTTTTATGTCACGCGGCAAATCACCTCGGACAGATGGTTTTTGTTTTACCCCGCAATTTTGTGGCACGTGCTCGTAAACTTTTTTAAAGGTCATTCGCTATTTTCGCTCTGTTGTCAGATTATTAGTGGACCTTGCCATCACTAACCTTTGTAAGAGTGTTGTTTCGAGTTATAAAGATCTAAAAAGTGCTATCAGGGAATACTACCTGACAGAAAAAACCAGGAAATTACTTTTTGTTGACCAGTTTGTTGATGAAAGATGTAAATAACATGACACCGTATACTCAGTGTGTATTGTATTTCCAGGCAGAAATCCGCCCAGTGATGCGTTACACTGTCTATGCTTAGTCTAGTCTGGGATATCGTACATCACGGAAATGGACAATCTGCTCTCAACTAAACGTTGCCATACACAGACCGATTAACTCGGCAGGTTTCGCCAAATGACGTACAGACTTGTGAGCAGAGCAATCTGTTTGACATGGGGGACGAAAACGCCTTCCGTGCCCCCTCAATCCCTCCTCCCCCTCCCCTGCCGCTCCATTCCCTGTTGTGATCTGTTGCAGCCGAGCTAGGGTATTAAGCTCCCGGATTAAGCTCGGAGAACCCGGGGGAGAAATTGACAAAGCTTCAACCAGATTGTGGAATTCCAAATGCAGACGAAAATAGATGCTGTTTTTTCTCTCGAGATAATCGATGTGCGAGTTGAGTGCAAAGTTCGTGTGTGCACGAGCCTCTTACGCAAAAGCCTCCTACGTAGACGTTCTTTGGGTTAGATTGCGTGACAAGCCCAAAAAGCGTCTGCGTACTCGTAGCCAGGAGGCTACTTGAATACCAGGCTGCTGTAATACGGAGATGTCCTTATAAAAGCTCGTCAAGGACTCCTCTCCAGCGAACGTTGAGGAGGGGGGGTGGGGGGGGGGGGGGAAGTTGCGCGGCGACCAAAGAGTGTTGGTAGCTAGGAGGCCACCAAGCCTCGTGATATACTTGGAGTATATTGCATACTGTCTATATTGACTCCTTGGTAACTTTCCGTTTTTTCAAACTCTTACTATTTCTGGCAAAATATCGAGGAGTAATGGATTATGTATTACTGACTACATGTAACGAAAAGTGTGCTTCAATTTCTCCGGAATTCGGGGAACATGCAAAAACGTTGGATAAGAAACATTGTGTACACTATTTTATGGGAAGAATCTCTTTCCAACAGAACGTTATACAGGTACAAAGGACACACCACAGGCTAAGCAGCCACCATAGGACGTTTATTTAGAGGGATTTAGACAACCATGTGAACTCTGGAAAAATCTATAATTTGAGTCTCTGTAGTCCGGCAACCAAATGTTTTAAGAAACATATCTGAACCTAAACGATGAACCTATCTTATCGCCTGGTTCGTTGTGGTACATTTTCGTTTGTACTGATGATCTTAATCTTGTATCGTTCTTTTTTTCCAAATGAAAAAGAAAAGGACTTTATGGATATTTTGTTGCATCCTTATATAATTTTTTATTCATTACTTGTTGTATTTCATGTTTAAGGGTTACGCATGAAGGGCAACAGGAATGGTAAAATCATAAACATTCTAATAGACAGCGACAAGAAACAGCGGTTACAAACATTACAAATAGACAACGCATGTTGTAACATACGAAACGTCAAGTTGATACATTAATTTTTAGACCATGCGTTGTCTATTGGTGATGTTTGTAACCGCTGTTTGTTTTCATCCTTCTGAAATACAAGAATGGTAGAATTTAAGTATATCGAGATACTACACACCAAAATGCCCTTCATGAGAGAGAGCATAAAATTTTTAGCAGGGCCTTTTTTCAGAGAAGACCAGGAACGAAAGAGGCGAACATGTCAAGAAGAACCTGAAATGAACTGACAAGAGTACAGGAGACAGAGTCTGTGACAAATCTATATACAACAAGGAAAAGCACTTTTTATTTAAAACGTAGGACATTCTTATAAATATAGCAGCTAATATACAATTTCTAACAGGATTGACGCATCTATGATGAAATAACGCAAAACGTTATTACAAACGAAACTAAAAACTCCGGAAAACAAAGTGTATTTCTCCACTTTTAGCTTAGTGAGTGAGTTCACTTTTCTTCTTCGTCGTCGTGGTCTTTTTCTTCTTCTTCTTCTTCTTCTTCTTCTTCTTCTTCTTCTTCTTCTTCCTCTTTCTTCTTCTTCTTCTTTTCAGGCTTCAGTCTTCTTCTACTTGGTTTTAGAATCATCGATTGTACAGTTCATTCGCAGGACACGATTCTTTAGCATATACCACAGCTTTTCTTGCAGTTGGCGGACATGTACACCTGGTACCTCCCCTGACAGTAACCTCTTTGTCTCCAGGCTTGGCAGTTTCGGTGTTGGTCGCGACATGAGCTGGTATCTAAGAAACAGACAATTGAACAATAAATACAACATATAGGAAAAGCTAGGAAAGATTATCCATTGATATTCACCGAGATTGAAGTTTGAGTACTTACCTTTACAGAAGCAGGTTGCTTTACAATACTTTTGCATGAATGACTGCCATTGACCGCTTTTGCAGTGGCCTGCCCAAGATGGACAACTGGAGTATCCGTCTTTGTACTGACAGCCTATCGAGAGAACATGTACATATCATAAGAATAGACCATTTTACAGTTGTCTGCTCAGTGACCTGGCCTTTGTGTGGCAGCGAGGCTAGAGTTGACCTTGTTTTGATACAGACCTCACTGCTTTTGTCATGTAAATGCACCTAGTTAGCATCAGAACAACTTGTTTTACACAACAAAAGCAGTGAGGTCTGTATCAAAACAAGGTCAAATCTAGCCTCGCTGCCATAGAAAGGCCAGGTCACTGAGCAGACAACTGTAAAATGGTCTATTGTCGGCCATCTCTGAGACCTCTGACCCTGGGACAATGTAAGCACAGAGACCCAGCTAAGAGCGCAGGACACGGGGAAGAAGAAACAAGCGGGAGACACAAAGTAATAGGCTACTAAAATGGATAAAACGAGACAAGAAGACTTGTCACACAATGGTTTAAAGGAAACATTGCGTGACGTGATTGCGTGACGCGTTTAAAGAGGGCATGTCTATCTACAGAACTGTATTGTTTCTTGTATTGTTGTTTACCCGTGGGCGGTTTTGGAGTGACAGGCCTGCTTGTGGGTTGTCCACTGCAATACATCCTTTCCGCTTGTTCAATGTCCTTGGAGCTCAGCCCGCGCGTGTTTCCCAGCTTTGTGCTTCCGTCTTTACGTGTGATGGTTGTCCGTCCATTTCCAAAAGCAGTGGAGTGATAGTGCATGACACTGTCGTAATCATACGAGACCCCGCGTGAGTTGATGGCATTTGAGGGCATTATGGTGAACTGAGAGCGGACTCCTGGACAATGGAAAAGATTTTAGATTTGAAATGAAGTGAAGTTGCTCGCCGTCAATGAAACTGTTCATTGCGGAGTTTCGAGCAAGTTACACGAAAAAAAATAAAAAATAAAAAAATAAACTCACACTTTCAAATTGAAAAATCTTTCTCTGACAAACTTAGCTTACGTACACTATGGTAATTTGTAGCCAGTTTTTCAATTTGCTAACCGTATTTTATTTTTTAATTTATTAGAATTAATTTTAGGGAGTAAAAATGGCCTAAAGAACTTTATGGTGCTAGCTAGTATCGCAAAAGGAAACTGCCCTGTCCAAGCAAACGGTAAAATCGAAACTATTTTGCAGCTGTTGAGAGTTCGATCAAATACCAATGTAAATTGCCATTGTGCAATGAAGACCGCGTGACTCTTCCTGTGCTTGCTATTGGTTACATTTTGTTCCAGCCATTGACACCTGCTACACATTTTCCTGCGCTTGCGTATTTTTCTTTTTACTCCCGATTTTGATTGGTTTATTTTACTTACCACTTGGAATGTTGTTCCAGAGAATATTGATGTAGCGATCCCTATCGGGACGGGACTGCTCGTGCCAGAACCCGAGGGCGTGTCCTATAGAGAATTTTAAAAAAGAAGTTAAATTTATTACATTATTATATCATTCATTCCTCAATTAGTTTTAATTCAAGTTTTCTTATTAATTCTCATATGTTTCAACCAACTCACCAATTTCATGAACAACAGTGTGAAGATATTCACAGCCTCGACCAATAGAAATCTTCTGTTGTCCCCCGATTCTTCCAACCATGGAGTAGCATCTAAGAAAATGAATGACAATTTTCAGTGCATGAACAGATAAACTGGAGGCAAACAGCCTGATGTTGAACGGGGAAATTGGCGAACCATGCAATTCTGAAGAATATAGGAGACATTTCATGCAAACGCGAAACTAGAAAAGCACTCTTTCTCAGGTTGATTTGAACGTTCAGAAAATTTCTCTATCCTCCCAAATTCTCGCTCGCCCACTCTAGCTTTGCTCTCTTGTCAGAACCTCTACACCTATCTCTGAGTTCAGGTGCACATTCTCGTCTCACGTTATCACTCTTTCAGGTTTTGTACCAGAGAAATCAAAATTTAAATGTATTTACCCTCCTCCAGCAAAGAAGCTGACGTAGTTGGCATGGTGATGAGCTCGTAGTACAAACTTGAGGCAAGGAACGTAAGTCATCCAGTGTTTAATAGCTGCATCGATTACACCGCGGGCATGCGCTGTGACAGACAAAGACAAAAATTCTCGTTAAAAGTAGTTATCATGGTCATTAGACTGAAGCCTTGCAGATCACTGATCCATGCATTTGAATGATCTATGCAATTAGCACTTCATCATCTGTTTAAAAGCGTTCTTCTAACAAACTGGAGTCATGCCACAGTTCAAAATCAAACGCTCTCCTAATTTTCCTTCCGGTCCTGGCATCGGCCGTACAGTGGACAATGAAAAATACTGTTGCATGAATCCCACCAAATACTGATAAAAACTATGGCACACAGTTTAGCGAGTTACCATGAGAGAGCTTGGTTGTAAAAGGCAAACAACTGACCGAGTTTGAGGAGCCGGCCCTAAGATGAAACTTTTTAAAGAATAGGCTGTCCTGAGGTAAATCTTTTTAAAGAATAAGTTGCCCTAGGGTAAAACGTTTTAAAGACTAAGTTGCCCTAGGGTAAAACGTTTTAAAGAATAAGTTGCGCTAGGGTAAAACCGTTTGTAAGGAATAAGTTGCCCTGTGGTAAAACCTTTTAAGGAATAAGTTGCCCTAGGGTAAAACGTTTTAAAGAATAAGTTGCCCTAGGTTAAAACCGTTTTTAAGGAATAAGTTGCCCTGTGGAAAAACTTTTTAAAGAATAAGTTGCCCTAGGGTAAAGCGTTTTAAAGAATAAGTTGCCCTAGGGTAAAATATTTTAAGGAATAAGTTGCCCTGTGGTAAAACTTTTTATAGAATAGGTTGCCCTAGGGTAAAACTTTTTAAAGAATAAGTTACCCTAGGGTAATTTTTGAAGAAAAAGTTACCCTAGGGTAAAACTTTTAAAAGAATAAGTTGCCCTATGGTAAAACGTTTTAAAAAACAAGTTGCCCTAGGGTACAACCTTTTTAAAGAATAAGTTGACCTAGGGTAACACTTTTTTAAGTTGCCCCACTCACCAACACTGCCTTCAATACGGTACGGTATCACAGGTCGGCCATTTGAATCCATCCATCGGCGGGCCAGACTCTTCATGGCTGCACGCTTCTGCCGTCCACCATCACCCCGCTGAACAGGAAGCCCAAGCAGTCGTCGTTGGGCGTGAGTCAGTTTGATGTCTCCTTCATGTAAATCGCCTCGGTGTCTGTCCGTTACTAGAATGGGTAAAAATCGCATATTGCAAGACTGGTGATGAGCAATGGTTTTCATATTTGATTCTACCGACTTTGCGCTGAGTTCAAAAAACACATTTTATTTTAGTTTTTGCTCCCTTATTTCGTGCGGAAAAATCAATGAATAGGTTTTAAAATTCCTATCTCTACGCTTCCAGAGGAAAACACAAGGCAGCTGGAGTAGCCTTGGCCAAGTTTTTTTTTTCAGCAACAATCTTGTGTTTTGTAAAAGACGGCTGGTTCATGCTACGAGAACTGGATGTTAGCGCCTTTGAGCGACCTTCATTCTTTGCGTTCCAGAGGAAAACACAAGGCAACTGGAGTAACCTTGGCCAATGTTTTCAGCATCAATCCCGTGTTTTGTTAAAGACGGCTGGTTTGTGCTACTAGAATGATGTTTGAGCACCTTTGAACGACCTTCATGGGGTGCATAAACGAAACCAAAAGAACTCACGCAATCAACGAAATATGCTGAGTTTAAAACATGATCATCCTTTGTTGGGTTAAATCTCATAGAGGGACAAAAGTCAAACGAATCACTTTTTAATTAACTGCTTAATTATACAACACTTTTAGTGACTATAAGCGCTTTGTTAGACCTTATATATTAGCGTCTGAAAAAATACTTACGTCGTAAATTTCCAACATCAGTGTTAGCCTCTTCAATCACTTGGAAAGCTGCCCGTACTAAGACATCTCCTTCCAATGTTCTTCCATTACCCGGAGCTATGGAATAAGCAAGACGAGTATTAAAAATACCGTGTTACGATAAGCGGTATTATTTTTATTGATTTTTCTTTTCCACTCGAAGCTCAGTCGATTAACATTGAAAAAACTGAGATCAAGTGAAAACTTCATAGAGTTTTGAAACAGGTAAATCACACTTTTTAAATACACACAACTCAATGAGAGAAAGTAACGAAAATAGACTAAGCTAAAGAATATATTGGAATATTTCGATTCGTCTGCCGAATTCTCAGAGACAAAATGGAAAAATAAACTTTTCAAGACTGTCTATCTTTAGATCGGTATTGCACTGTAAAAGCCTGAATTCTTCTCTCTTACCTGGTGGCTGTTGAATTTCCCCTGGTTGAGAAACACAGTAAGCCAACTGCAGAAAAACGGCAAACAGAGCTGTTCGAAGCATCGTTTTCTCTTCCTACAGCTTGCAAACTCTTAATTCAGTTGAACGCACTTGCGGAACCAATGTATCTTGAATGCTGCAGTCTATCCTTTATATATCGTTTGTTATTATTATAAATGCTTCCTTCTTAAAGGGGGCGTGCAGAAACTGGGACCGGCATCACGACTAAAACATCGAGTTACATATTTGGTAATGGGGCAAGCGCTATCTACGTCATAGACAGGGGCCTGACGAATTAGCGAGGGCAAATTGTTACTCAATTTTCGATTTTGCAAAAGCGGGGGCCGGCGCTAAACGATTTTATGCTCTCAGAGTAAATTATACCGGATCAAAAGTGTTTACCGCGGGAAATAGTCAGGTGCTTGCATATTCCTAATTAGGTTGCGATATGGACACTATAGCCTCATTATCTTTGTTTTAGGTCGAACCATCGCAGCTGTTTGCATGCGTGATACCTTTTTCCAGAGTTTTAACCTCTGCTATAAAGCTAACGCAAATGACATAATCTTTCTTCGTAGCGTCTTGGGCAAAACTTGAGTTATCCTTTAGATTAATTTACAATCACAATGCATGAAAAATAATTTACCAACATTACAGGCCTGGCTTCGACCCAAGTCACGCATTCCAATAAATTAAAAGAAGGAAGATGAACATATAAATTTACATTTAATTTTGGTGAAGGTTTTTAGTAATTGTAAATTACATTTTGGCAGAATAATCTAAAATCAGATACCAGGAGCTATATCTCGAATCGAATTAATCAATATGCACTTTTCAGGCTTTTCACGCACTTGTGGCGTCAGACACGTACAAGGGCGTGACGGAAGTGACTGGCGGTAACAAAGGACCTTATGACGTCAATACTGTTGCGAAAAAATTACTACTTTTAAATTCAAATGCCGAACAGCAGCAGCAAATTTCTCTCGCAGCCGTAATTTCCAGGCCGTCCCTAGCTCAGTTCAGTTAGTTTGGGCGCATCGCGAAAAACGGCAAGAGAAGGCCGTCACGCAAAGGCACTTCTTTTTCAGACAAAAATGAAATTTGCCCAGTGTTCTGAGAGTTGTGCAGATGTCCAAAGATTCAAATTCCTTCATGCTTCTGTGGTGTATGGAAATTCTGATGTGCCAGAGATTTGAAGAGTACCATGTTTCAGATAATGATTGTCTGTTATTCTACCTTTTTTTATTTCGAGCGAGAAATGCGGGTTTGTTCGGTGACATCTAAAAGACTTCTTTGTTAGACTCGTTACACACCAGAAATATTTGCAGTCGCTGCTTGAAGCGGAAGTAATCGTTTGTTTTTCGTCTACAACAACAACAACAACAACAATTTATTTCCGTATCCCGATCCCATATGAGTACGTAATATTACCTTAAAATATAATATACATATGTAATATGTATATGTATGTAATGTATGTATGTAATGTATGTATGTAATGTATGTATGTAATGTATGTATGTAATGTATGTATGTAATGTATGTATGTAATGTATGTATGTAATGTATGTATGTAATGTATGTATGTAATGTATGTATGTAATGTATGTATGTAATGTATGTATGTAATGTATGTATGTAATGTATGTATGTAATGTAACTAAATTACAATAATTTAGTGGATTAAGTAATAGTATCGGTCTGCCTGTAATAGATGGAATAAATTAGCCAGTGCATAAATGTGATTTTAGTCTGCCTGGCAGGCGTTCAAAGGGGAGGGAGATGGGAAAACCAGTAGACTGCAAAGTTCTCCCCTCGGTGCAGTTTTCAGATAGTCGAGCGAGATCAAAAAGTGGCCGAGACGAGGCAGAAAGGAGAATCACCAATGAAAAAATTCTTCACAAATGGGCTTATCTCAATCGTTCATCGCTCTCTGAAGATTTGAGTTCGCATGACTGTTTGATCGAATGAAGGAATGTTTGCTGTCTATTAGCTTTTGTTGTTTTACCTTTGGCCGGGTATTTTACTAGCAAGCATCCGGATGTTCCGGTCCTCCCCACTGCCTTTGAAGCTCAACTAGCAGTATAATATTGACGGATGAACAGTTTCTCAAACATTTCAAATGTTTGAGAACATGAATCGAAATCTTTAAAGACAACTGTTTTCTTAGCGTGGAATCGAAAGAGGTAACTTTTTATCACATTGTCTCCCCAAATGTAAAGGTGTGAATGAATCATGAGGCGGGGCATGTGGGTTGCCGGTTGTACGTGGGGGTGGGTGGAGGCAACCACATTCGGTGTCTGGTAGAGGTTAAAACGGAAACATTGTCAGCATCTTCAACAAAATTACGCGAGAAAAAAACATATTAGTAGCGCTTGTCTGCATGCAAGGAAAGCTCAACAACTGGCCGTTAGCTGTATTTTCCCTCTCTCTATGCTCTGCGTGATGTTGAACTCAGGTGTGACTGGAAATCTGGTACTTGCTGTTTTGTGTTTTTCTGTTCAAGCGCGCAGTATACAGAATCAAGGTACGTAAGCTGAATTGTTTCAGTATTGATTTAGTCACGGATAAGACGGATGAATGAAGGAC
Source organism: Orbicella faveolata (assembly GCF_042242905.1). Taxonomy (NCBI): domain Eukaryota; kingdom Metazoa; phylum Cnidaria; class Anthozoa; order Scleractinia; family Merulinidae; genus Orbicella; species Orbicella faveolata. The sequence goes on from NW_028301564.1 coordinate 14,562,051, forward strand.
ATAAAGTTACCTGTTTGAATATGACGTGAATGGCCTCGTTTTAATAGAAGACGTACTGATTTATTATCTTATCCAGCTTCATGAATATGGCTTGTGTGCTATCCAAGATCTTTATAAGCTGAGCAGCTGAATATTTTGCAAGTTGCATGGGGAGCGATAAGCAAAATGTCCCTAAGCGAGATTGTTGCATTTTAGTCCTTTTAGACTATTTTCTTTTTCTTTAGTTTATCGAAACTTTCAAAATTTGTTCGTTTGTCTTCGTTGAGTGTAACCAGAAGCATAGGTGATATGCTTCTGGTGTAACCCTTGTAATTGTACGTTCCGAGCTCACAAAGCAACTGATTTCTCATACAGTTAAGAAAAGGCCATACTCCATTACAGTAACACGTTCTTTACTACAGTGGAATTGCGATTTTTCGAACCTCCAGGGGAAACGAAAAATCGGATGGTTCGAGAAATCGGGGATAAACTTACAGTGTTCGACTGAGGAGAGGGAAACGACTTTTGGTTCGAGTTATCGGGAGGTTCGAAAAACATTAGGGTTCCAGAAATCGGGATTCCACTGTATATGGTAACATGACGCCATAGCCGATTGAACACACGGGCAACCTCGATATTCCTCAGTCTCCTTAGCCTCCCTTGTCGCTGAGAAGAGAGAGACTGGGATCATGGTTAACGCATGGGTTTGTCCCTGGGTTATTCTAAAATCCAAGGGATATGTTCTATCCAGATCAATTACAAACGAAGGGGCCGGAAGTTGTTTTGTTGTTTTTTGTAAACAGTGTGCAATAATAAAAACTGAACTGAACTGGAAGGGAGCAAAAGAAGGGTTTTAATGCTTAAACATTGCGGGAAGAATTAGTTTTCGTAGGATTTGCCTTACCTGATCAATTTGGTTTGGTTTATGCTTGAAGTGGCCAGTCTCTGGTATGTACATTTCTCAAAAAGGGGATCCAGAAACAGACAAGTCAGCTATTTCATTCTATGTTTTGTGGTCCTCTGCAGTCTAGAGCCTTATATTTGCTGTTAATATTGCTGGAACAGGTGATGACACTACACTAGCAGAAGCTGATAAAACCGACAAAACCAACACAGCAAAAACAGCTTTTGCAATGATTATGGAAGCGAACGGCAACAACGGAAGAAGTAGAGGTCAGTAACCCATCTTCTCTCTCATACAGATCAACATATGAATTCTCAATACCGATCGCTAGTTATTGATCGTAGCATCACCTTGGAGAATTGAAATATTGAACAACTGAAGATGGGATAAACATTTCATTGTGATAATCGAGCAAAGACCAATTTCTTTTGAATATAATTTAATCCGCCTCTCTCTTGCTAGACGGATACGAGCTATTTCAAGGTGACATTTTGATGACCGACGACATTCGAAAGGAGTTGCGAGACATGGGACTATATCCATCTAATGCAAACAAATCGCGTGACAGTCAGACAAGTCCAACAAGGCGATCTAAACGAGCCGCCATATCAAGTCTCGCAAGGAGATGGATTGGCGGGAATGGAGTACCGGAGATCCCGTATCAACTTGAACCGAGTGTTCGTAAGTGAACGGAGAATTTTCTATGTACAGTTCTTCTCCATGTTTATCTTAGGTTGAACAATGTAACGGGAGGCACAGGTCTTTTCTAACTATTTTTAAAGCAATGTCTCTAGAAAGCAAACATACGAGAATATAAACTGTAGAATCCAACAACAGTTTTGACTGTCGAACCTTGTGTTTCAAGATAGCTGTAGATGTAAAAACAAAATGAACACTTTTGAATGCCCATGCTTTCATTGATAAAGGTGAAGTAAGCTAAAGTAACGACAACTAATTACTATTATGGGATACGGCAGTTAAAATGTTATTGATATATTATTTTTAGACTACCCGGCCTTGGCTAGTAAATTTTGGCATGCGTGAAAAACTGAACACGAGCATCACTGACACGCACTTAACGCGCGCAATGAGATATATTGCTGTAGCTCTTTGCACGCATTGCATATCTATGATACCATAAATGTACTTTGTTCCCGGGTTCCAGGTCACGCCCATCGTTTAATCAAGCAAGCAATGGATCACTGGGTAAAACACGTACCGTGCCTGCGCTTCGTACAGCGTACAAACCAGCGGTCTTACATCAGTTTTTTTTGCTGGGGGAGGGTGAGTAAAGAGTTTGTCACCTTTTAAATCTCTGTTAATTGTCGGCCCAGCTACATCTCAGCTGACTCTTGTCTGTTGTTGTAGGTGTTTTTCGAACGTGGGACGGCAAGGAGGGTTTCAGCGGATTTCCATAGCACGAGGCTGTGAACACCTTCATATAGTAGTACACGAAATAGGTAAGCTATTCTGAAGCACGGTGTATGGGTTTTAAAGTGCGATGTAGAAAAGATTTTATCGGCATAGTGTTGTTAACGACCTTGTTTGATGTGTTTTTCGTTCCAGGTCATGCTCTGGGGTTCTGGCACGAGCAGTCTCGGCCCGACCGAGACCGTTACATCAACATTTACTGGAACAATATCTACCCCCGTAAGTATGAAAAGGTTGAAAGACTGTCCTATCCTTGACATAGAAGGAGCCAGATCTCGTGCCTCATCAGTGCCAGCGCTTAACTCCGGTGTCCAAAAAGCGAGGAGATTAGGAGTATTGCTACAGTCCTTAGATAGGATGACGGTCCGGGCGTCTCGCCCTCACGAGTACAAATGCTGGACTGAACATATGGGCTATGTATGTTCAGAGTTCAACTCCCCAGCCGTTTAACCACTGTGTTACTCCAACGAAATTTTTAACAATTAGGCTGAGTCCCCAGCGCAGCCAAGTTCCTGTCGCTCGTGGAACATGAGCGCTATTAGTATACAAGGCACCATAATGATTGATCTTCAAGCAGATTATGCTCAAATTGTTCAGACAGTTTCCTCTCGCTTTTGATTGACTTTGATCGTTGACTCGGAGTAATCTAGCCGTATATCAATGGATAGAAACCTATAGCTCGACGTCTAATTGTTAACTAGGCAAAAATGTGCGAATAATTAGATTTGGGCACTTGAGCACTTTGGGCATTTGGTCTACTAAATGCATTTTATGCTAGTCACTGACGATTTAATTTTGATTTAATTTGCTAGGGTTTAGATATGCGTTCCACAAGTATGCAGACGGTCGAATCAATAGTCTTGGTGTTTCGTATGACTATGACAGTGTAATGCACTATGACTCGCGTGCTTTCAGCATGAATGGCCGCACAACTATCGCTCGTAAAAATGGCGACACGCGCCTCGGAAACACACGGGGACTAAGTGCTAAAGACATCCAGCAGGCGTGGTTCCTGTACTGTAGAACCAAGCCAACAGACCACCCACCGACATTAAAACCTACCATTCATTCACCAGGAGGTAAGATCGATTATCTCATTCTCGTCACCAGAGGCCGATCTTTTTTGTCAGCACCAATAATCACGACCACTCGCCGGACTCGATTGAGCATGCCGACCAAAAGGATCGCGGCCTCGCCTTAGGGGACGAGTATACGACTACTGCGACTATCTGTTTCACGTCAAGAACGCTTTGAATTTTCAATTTTTATGCTTTGGAGAACTGGATAGAATTTGGTGAAACGCCTGAAAGTTGTGTTTAAGGAACCTTAGGAACAAAAGATCAACATGATCTACTTACAGATCAGCCAAAACTAGTGGAGCATACCAAGGTGATTTGACTGTCGAACTAATTTGGAAAGATTAGGTTTCCAGCGTTACCACTTCACTACAGTGAAAAAAAAAAAAAAAGAAAAAAGAAAAAAAAGAGAAGAAACGAAGCGCTTGCTTTTCAAGTTTTCCATGACAATTTATTTGATCTGATCTCAAATTTGATTAGACTGGGACTTGTTGATTAGACTTGGGCGTTTCAAATACTGTTTGAAAGTTTGAAATAATACATTTTCCTCATCAATTTTAATTTAATCACACCCTGTTTTTAGGTTGTCGCTACACTGACAAACACAGGTATTGTCCTTATTGGGCCTCTCAAGGATTCTGTAAAACTGAACATAAGGATTACATGGACCTGAACTGTCAGAAGAGTTGTCTTTGTGTGGAGAGTGAGTGAAGCTCATGTCTTTGTATCTTTGTTTGTTAAATAGGTTTTTGAATAGATAAATTGTTATTTCTTTTTTTTCTAGATGCGTGCCAAGATAAAGGCAGCAACTGTGGCCTACGGGCAAACAGTGGATACTGCATTTCGTACAAAGATTACATGGAAACATATTGCAAGAAAAGTTGTAGAAAATGTTGACTGTTATAAAAGAGCTGTAGATTTAACAAACCAGGTTAAAACTTTGAATAAAGCCGTGAGTGCTTTGCGTAATAGGACATTGTAGTTTAATTTCGGTGTAAAGCCTTCGTATTACATTAGGTTTTATTTCAGTTGCGCCTTGCTGAAAAACAGTAGCGTTGTCATTTGGCAGCCGCCAATCCCCGTGTTATGTAAACACGTCCCCCCCTCCACCCCCCTCCACCCCCCTCCACCCCCCTCCACCCCATCGTCGGAATTAAAGTAGTACTCCATTTCACTTTGAAGAACACAACTTTTATTTCAGGAACTGTAACTTTGAACACTTCTCCTCCTAGCTACACATAATAAGTAATATGTACAACTTGGGATCGTTAGAATAATAATCGATCGAATTAATTTACAAATGGTCTTGAGACCAGCAAACAACTTTTACAATCTTGTATTCTCTGCAGTAATTTTCGTTCGCTACAAGCTAGCTAAGTCTGTCACTTAACAGACAAACAAAAATACGACAATTTTCAAAGAAATACGTGTTTGAAAGCTTCCGTTTGCTATCGTCCGGTGATAACATGCTTGTCACGGCAACTGCATCATGAGAGTGACGTAATGACGTCACGTCACCTAGCAACGTCACTGACCAATCAACAAGAAGCAAGGGCTCAGACTTTTTGGAAGCCTAAAATTTGTCATAGAAAAATCACGTAGATTAAATACAGTGCGGTTGTAATCCGCTGTTAATTTGTCCGGTATGTGAGACAAATTCTATTTTTTTCGTTAAATATAGTTTGTTTAGTTACTCTCTGGTTGAGAGGTCCGTATATAGTATGGCAAACCGTCCAGATTCCTTTAAACGGGTCGGCCACACGGTAAATAACATTAACATCTCAATACATCATCATACGCGCACAGAAACTCCTAAAGGCAACACTTTGTATCCAGTCGCTAGACCACGGAGCTGAAGAAGCCGTGTTTTTTTGCATCATAGGAAAATTAAATTTTTAAAGAAACAAAACAAAAGTTACTTAAAGACTATCTAAAGAGCGTGCGCTAAGCATTCTTAATTCATATAATCCATACGAAATAATTACAGTGGAACCCCGTTAATACGGACACCAAAGGGACATGATAAAGTGTTCGCATTATCCGGGTGTCCGTATTAAGCGGGCTAATTTAAAAGAAAATATATGAGCTTTTTAGTTGTCGGGACAAAGAAAACTGTCCGTTATAAGTGGGTGTCCGTATTAAGCGGGTGTCCGTAGAGCGGGGTTTCACTGTATTTTTAGAAATTTAGCATGCAATGTTTCCTACTATTTTGAAAATTTATTTATCTGTTATTTAATTCACCGCTTATTTCAAATGATAGCGGATGTTTCCGCTTTTCAAAAAGTTCTCAATCCTCCGAAATAGAAATATTGTGAGAGATTTACGGAACACCAAAAAGTATCTCTCATAAGCTTAGAAAGAACAACAAATCACAAAAGTCAAAAAGAAACGTTAAAAGTTATTATAATTCCTCATAAATTATTTGTTGAAGACATACGGTTAGTTTACGATTTCTAGATAAGTTAGCAAGGCACAAGCTACTGACCTTTTGCTTTTTCTAAAGAGAGGATTTTAATTGTTAAAGGTTCAAACTCCCACAAAACGTTTAAATAAATAACTAGAAATATCTCAGATCTATCGTATAAAGACAAATGGCTTATTTTCGCGTTAATTTGAAGCTCGAAGCTTATTCATTACGCTTGTAATGCTTTCACACTCAAATTTTCGTCAATTGTTTAGAGTTAGTAATTTATCATAAGCCCCTCTTCCGCATGCGAAATTGGGCAGCGCCAACACGCACGCGCTCTGGGGTAGATATCATTTGAGCCCGCGCACTGGATCGAATGCGGATAACAGCTGTTCGCAATAGAGACGTCATTTGTGTGACAACAAGAGAGGTCTTCCCATGGCCCCCACTGGGGTGGACTTGATACTTGGTAAAACTCTACAAAGAAAAACAAACAGTTGTTAGGCTGTGTTTCACCTCTCAGGTGGGAATTATTTAAAACTTTGCTGAAAGATTTGTCATGACAATTTGATTATTCGATAAAAACATGAGAGTCACAAAGCTCATTTTTTAAAGGCTGATAAGAACCTGCATTTTAGGGATTTTTGGGTAAACTGTTGCCATGGCAACATCTATACAAAAGATGATCATAACTTGTTTACCAAATGATTGTTGTTTACCTCCGCGCGCAACACGTTCGTCAACAATGATATTTGATCAAAGATCCCCTAACGAGTTGTAAAGCGTCGCTCTGAGCGCTGACAGCTTATCCGTTTATTAATGTGCAGCTTCTTGTGATTAACTTTTGATACTTATGGGTTCATAAAATTATATTAAAAATGTCTTCTGCATATTGAACACGAGAGCTCATGAAAAACCGTTTGGCTTCTCGAATACAGGAGGACTGGTGCTGATTCAAGAGACTGGCAAATGAAACTGTACCAACCTTCACTAAATAAGTCTCGTGAGCCATGGGTCAGCGCTCCACTTGAAAGGAAACATGCGCCGTCCCCGTTTTCATACGCCTGAATGCCATTTGACATCAGGTAGCTTTCTCTGTGGAAGTAAAATATAACAGCATTCTTTAGTATTTCAATTCTTGTACCCAGAACCCACGGGTTTTCGGTCGGTGGTGATCGAGCAATCGATCGACGCTCTTGGCAAAATCAAAAACAGGAACCAAAAATTCCTAGTTCCAGTTTGATTGTGCGCATGTGTTCAAGTTCATGGTTTCTGAGCATGCGTAGAAAGAGTAGCCGCTGGTGCTAGCCAAAAGGATCGCGTTCTCTGGGAACGAGATTGTCGTCGTATTTCGGACCCGTTTTATTGAATGGTTTTCAGAAGTTAGACCTATGTTATTTTATTGAGAGAAATTTACACAAACCTTTCCGTGTCACCTAAGAACCTAATTGAATCTCTAAATCCCTTGGCAAATGGATTGCTGTAAATCTTGAGGCGGGTTATCTGCAAAATTATTTTAAAGAAAATCTCTTACTTTATTAAATTTAAATTGTGATTTTAATATTGAAGAACATTTTACATTGCTGGCAATTAAGCTGACTCTGATGAAATACCAGTCAATCTATATCTTGATCGACTGATCGGTCTTTACCAGGATAAATAAAGTTATTATTATTGTTATTATTATTATTAGTAGTAGTATAAAGTCCACGTCACTTTTTTCACTCCCGGTAGAATAGTAAACAGAGTAGAGAGTCGAGTGAAGACACTCAGAGAGTTTTTTCTTTGTATAGTTCACTTTACTTCCATGATGGATTCTATAAGGTTATTGTTAAATCAACTTTAAATTCCTGGCATTGGAGAAAACAATGGCCAATTCGATTGCCCTCAAAAATGTTGATTCAGGACATAAGTCCGAACGAACATCCACCCACGACACATTCATGCAACAATTCAGCCACTGCGGAGTAATGTAACTATAAAATAAAGTTAAAATAATTAACTCAGGAGGAACTTTCCGAGAGAGTGACGAGGCGTCTCTCTCTTGTCATTATGTTTACGTGATATGGAATTCATTTCATTTGACCGGTTGCCACCGTTGCTAAACACTCACAAGGTGATTCTGGTATGATGTGACAGCCATGAATGTCGTCTCTGGAAAAACGAAGGTCTCTGCTCTCGTTAAGTCCGTTGAATCGCTTTGCTCCTCTGGATTCTTGATCAAATGAATTCTTGGTTGATATTTATGCATCGAGTTTAAAATGATCTGAAAATTTTAAAAGATAATACTAGTTTGAATATTTTCGCCCATGTTGTCACAAGGGTGATGTACTTTTTCTTGGGTCTTGCTCATGGAATTAAAGTGACGAGGATGTTTTGGGTTATTTAGCTGGGGATAGCAGGAATGGTTGCTCAGGCGTTTGTGAATTTTGCAGGAATTTGTTTGTTTATTTCCTTTAATCTTAATGAAACTGATGGAACTTTACCATGGCAAGAATTTGATCGTTCATCACATTCCATAAAACGCTGAATAGACAGTTCAATAAAAAGCCATATATACACGTGATGTTTACATTTCGGCTTTTTAGGGGGTTGCTTAAATTAACTACATCACGGTTTGGGCATCTTGAGAAGTTTAGCATAAATTTTTCAAGTTTGTCTTTTGTGATTCGAGCAAACCTTCTCCATCCTTGACCATCCTTGTTCCTTTACGGTTTATTATCATCTCTTTGATGTTTTTCTATTTTCAGGTTTCCTTCAATTCAAAGGTAATTTTGTACCTGGCCAAAATAACTCAAAACGCCATGACTAAGCTCCCTAAAGTCACTGATGACTTCACTACTATACGGTCACTAAAAGTAAGTGCAAAGACGTACCTTGTGAGAATTTTTCAAATGGTTTGCATCATTTCATGGAAAATTAAAAGCAAAAAAAACAAAAACAAAAACAAATAAACAAACAAAAAAACAGCGCAACAAAACTGCTGATGACAATATAACGTACTTTTTCGACACCCTTGAGCGACCACCGGCCTCTGGCTCCAGTTTGCATTCACGAGTTGCCCCACAGGAGCTCTTTGATTTGACATAGTCGTGACCAGATCGTAAACTTGGCGATAGAAAAGGTAGATTGTAACCAATTCTAAATAACCACTACATGATGTAGTTTGCGTTAGATACTGTGCTGGACAGAGCTTCACAAATTAACTCGTGAAATTTGACGACGAGAACTTATTCAATAAAAACGCGGAAAATTCACCCCCAAAACCCTAGAATCTAGTTAGGGTTAGGGTTCAATGTTTAACTGAGGTTTTCAATGGACGAGTGGGCTCCGTAAAAAATGACACTATATTATCAAAGGCATATACCCAGCTTTTACATGAGTAGCGAAAATTATCAATGAGCAGACTTTTAAGGGGAACTCAGCTACGGTATTTTGAGTTGTTTGGGCCACGTACAAGAGTACCTGTAAATTGAAAGAAACCTGAAGATAATAGTTTATTAAGACAGAAAAACACCAAAGAAATAGTAATAAAAATAATGGAACAAGGACAGCTGCAAGGATGGTTAAGGATGGAGAAGGTTAACACGGATTATAAACGACGACGAACTTGAAAAATTCAGGCCAAAGTTTTTAAGATAGTTAAACGCAGTCGTCTTACTGAAGAAACTAAAGCCACCAGGGTGACCGAAAGGCGAAGCAAGTAACAACTGATCACAGAGTGTTTAAAATTGGAGCTATGGATGAAATAAATGAATTAAATAATAACCAAATGCTACCTTTTAGGAACCAGTATAACGCAGGTAGATTGTTCTTCTTTAATTATAGATAGTAAATTTCGACATCTTTGGACGAGATGGCGACTTTGTCATCAATTTGGCTGTGTAACACCCGTTGCGGGTTTTCCATTCGACATTGTGAAAGAGGAGAATAGCGTCTATTGCATACAAATTCCATGTCAACAAGTAACAAGAGAGGTATAGTCCTCTGTACTACTAAATCATTTACATTCTGTTAAGTTCAGAAACACAAATAAATAAAACAAAAGAAACTTTGCAACAGATTATTTTCAGTACTGAGGAAAATTCTACAAAAAGAATTCCAACTGAAGTCCTCTGAAAACCGTGTACGTTAAGTTTTGTTTATTCTGTTACGAACTGAAGTGGGTTGGGTTGCTCTAAATTTTAACAGGTGAATTTTCGCTTTTGTTTGCTGTTCCAGCGGAATAAGGCCAAGGGTATCACACTTGGCTAATGGCTTACCGGGAATAACTCCAAGCAGAGGATCGCCTTACTGTCAAAACTACTTGACAGCAGGCAAACACAGCCACAACTCAAAACAAGTCAAGTCGTGAACAGTTGTGATGAAAACGAAGATAAAACGAAACCGCGTGAAAGTTTTGTAATTGAAATATGGTGAAGACAGTTTACGTGTTGTAGGCCTTTATTTTCGTGCCGATTTCTTTTCGTTATTTTCGCGAGTTGCTTATGAGGTTGAAGAAAACTATAGGGGCAAATTTCACCGCACATCGGGTTAATATTTTCTACCATGAACTCCTCTCGTCTTAAGGCGGCATAATTTTTCCAAGAGTTTTTCCGGCAATTTTTTCACCCAATTCTGAAACCTTTTTGGAAATTCGTAACGAAAATAGGGTATTTATATTGAACGAGGCCGAACTTATGGCTCGTAAATTTCGAAAAAGTGCTGAAACTTTGTTAATGCAATGAAGCTGCAAATCCGTACGCCTTTCATGGGAAAACCACTGAGGACTTGGACCGAGGGCGCACATGATAGGGACACCGTATCGTGTAAAACAGAACAGCTTTAAAACTTTAAATTTGGTCGCGGATCGATTTTAAATAATAACGGAAACGTGCGTGATGATTTTAGAGTGCAATTCGACTAAATGCTTTTTTCCGAACGCTAAATTATCGGTTTTTACAAAAAGGACATCACTAATTGCGCTAATAGCCGTTCTTGTTCTGTTAATTAAAAAATAATTAGTACTAATGTAAAAGGGCTTTATAGTTTTTATAAGCACAACAAAAAGAACGCTACTCAAGACTAACAGCCGGAAAAGTGCGGACCCGCGCGGGGCTAGTTTTTGATCAGATAAACAACTGACTCGCGAAATAAGGAAGTCTTACATGGGTTGTTATCAACTTGAAAGTAAATATTGACTAGATGTCTTGCACTTACATTTCCCCGCTTGTCATCCCGGTTATTCGTTAACTTGACTTTCTCAAATGAGAGCACTTGTCCCTCCAGCTGCCGCCCTGTAAATGGGGAGTCAGGGTGAACGCACGTTACTTTTGGGGGCACAGCATCAGCTTCTCCCGCAACAAACCAAGCGGAGTCCGAGTAAGAATACCGATGTCTTTTCGTGTCCAACGGAACGATGTCCAACAAGACAGCGTAACTGACATCAGGGTCCAGATCCACAAATGACACACGTACTGTCGGGAACATTCGCCTTAAAATAGGGAAAGTCGCGTCATTTAGCTTATTAAAATTTAAAACATCGGCTTAATTGAATGGAATAAAAGTGTATTAAACTCTGTGAAGAGATTGCCGACTCAAATCGTCTTCTATTTGCTGCTAAAAGTCATCGATTTGAGATATTTTTACAGTCATGTGAAAATAAGATTCTTTTTAAAAAGTATGTGTCATCCGTTTTGGATCTCTATAGCGGCAAAAGCCCTAGATAACCGATTGTTTTGTTTGTCGAAAAGTGAAAGACAAAAATTACTCTTGTCATAAACCCGTCGCAACGTCTCGCCCCTAATGTTCGCATACTTATCACGTGACCAGCTTCGCGTGCTACTTTCCTAAGTTTCAGTTTCAAGTGGGCTGAAATGTTGAAACTTAATACAGTTTTAGGTTCAAGCCAGAAACTTCGCAAAATCGACCCTTGAATGTCGGAAAGAAAGTTGTAGATAAAGAAATATGATTGCGTAGTTTGCAAATAGGAATCCCAGCGGAAAATTTCTATATGTTGAAAGTGGAGAAAAAAATGTGTGTTGTCCCACTGAATACATGGAGACGCTAACTTAGTTATCCCTTACCGACTCGGCAGGTGCTTACGGAGAAAGGCACACCGAGAAAGTTTTTATTGATCACTGTGTTCACTTGCTTCAGTTTACCGAAAATTGTGACTGAATAGGCTCGAAATAACTTTACGTCAACGCTGTGAGAGAAGCAATAACTTAGCGCTATTTTTTCTATAAGAAAAAAAAGTGAAAACTCTCGTCTAAATGCGTAAAAATTTCGTTAAACTTCGTAAAAAGCCTCGTTTCCCGCCCTTAATGGGGTTTTCTTCAGTAATGAACGACGGAAATTCGCCTACATCTCACTGCGGAATATGTTTGAGAAATTTCAAGTTGGAAACGGTGAATTTTAATCCATGAAAGGGGTTATGTTACAGCGTGTTCTTAAAATAACTGAAGTCGTACTACAAAGAATGTGACCTAAATCATGTCCGCGCGCTTAGCTTTTATTTCGTGGCTTTTATACTGCGTCTATATTATGAGAAAAAACCTGTGTATCAGTGACTACAAAAACTTTGGCGGAGCACCACGTTGGTCATGTTTCCCCCGTCTGAAGCAAGACGCTGGTCAAATGACGCACCTGCACCTTGCACTTTCGTCTTCTTCTCCCCTTGTCCCCGATGTGCTCCACACCTCGTGCTTTATTCCATTTAACTTTTGAAAGCGAAATTTGGAATGAGCACTGAAGAAGGAATTCCTGTCCGGCCACGCTGCCGTTAATTGTCGCAGAAGTAGAAAAGCCTTCATTTCAGATGTACGCGTAAATGGAAATCATTAGAGACAAAAGAGTTAACATTTTCTAAATTTGGATGAAATTCGGGCTGGAGTCGGTCACGCGAGTTTATATAAAAAAAGGTAATAGTATAAAAACGCTGGCAGAAACCCCCCGAAGCGGTTTTTGGACTTTGTGATATAATATTGATATCAAAAGTGTTCAATAGTTCAACTGCTGGTTTAGAAGAAAAGCGGAAAAATTGAACGAGACAAGGGCAGACAGGAGATCAGAATTTTAGACCAAAACCACACAAGTTGCGAAAATGAAAGAGCGTGCTGGATTGCATTCTTTTTACATGCGTTTTATTTAATTCCCATTCAGTTAGGTATCTCTCGAATTCTCAGTATTTCTCCCTCATTTCTAGACTCTTGAGAGCTAAAAATACTGTCGCTTTCGACGCAGAGGAATATTATATCAAGTATTATGTAGTAGTATGCCCGCTGCTATGTAATGGTAGTGCAGCAAATTGTTGAAAATGTGCGAATTTGTTGTTATTAGGGAGTGTTGAGTAGTGCAAACCATACACTTTTCAAAGCTCACATTTCAGTACTTTTCTCGCCTTTTTTCCAAAGCAAATTTTCCAAAACAATTACTCGCAGATTAGCTCAAGTTATATTAACATGTATACTGTAGATTTTCTTTCAACTAAACGTTTAGAAACTTGCTATTTTGTTTTTGTTTCGAAAATTAAACTGCACAGTTCTTGATTAAATCGCTGATAGCGCAATAAAAGCAGTGTTACGAAGAATGCTAAGACCGTCTGATTTTCGCGAGCAAGCGGCAAACCACAAAGGGCATAACCACAGTAACACATCGTTGTTTGAAAACATGCTGTTAAAGAGTTTTAACGGATAAACCGCATTTGAAGTCATTTTCCTGTCAAAGCGATCACTTTGTGTTATCGTAGGTATCAATTGCAAGCCGAATCCGTCGATACAAGCAAAACGCGTTAGTTGACAACTAGACAAAACAATAATTTTAAATAACCTGAAGTAAAGAGGACCCCCAAAGCCCTTAAATAAAGACGCACGGGATAAACGCCGGTATAATTCACCGTAATTCCCAGATCTGAGGTAAATAATTATCTTATCGCACGAATGTGCAATAGCAAAGTTTAACTGACCTTCCTGTCTTGGTAATTATCATTTCTGTGCCTAGCCGATAGAAGCAGTTCCACAGTTCCTTGCCTTCTAGTATCACCTCTGGTTTCAAGGTTTTGAGTTTTTTTCTCGGCACCGGCGTGTCTCGATTCTCTCTCTCCGTAGAAAAGACTATGTCATCGCTTTCGTCTCTTCTGTCCGCGAGTCCCTCTGAAAAGCGGATAACACATCATTACGCCGACTCCGCAAGAATAATCTTGACCCGGCTGAAGTATAAAAGGGCTTACCTTTGTGCACGAGGGAGGCAATCGAAAATGCTCGAGCTTTGTTCGACAGATTTGCTGTTTTGCGGCTACTTGGATGTTTAAGCGACATTTTCGCGGCCTGACGACGTCCTCTCGAGAGACGCGTAGAGCAGTGTACTCGTTTGGACCACGCATGAACTTATCAAGAACGTTGAAGCAATAAGTGAATTTTACCTTTAGCAAACAATCAATTAAAACCTTTTAACACTGCGCCATGTCGTCGCCGCCGAGAAGCGAACTGTCCTATTGGCTTCACGTGACCCTGACACAGTGCAAATATTGTCAGGTGCCCATCACTACACAAGCACTGGAATGGGTCCCTTTAACTTGAAGTTTGCTCTTTGCCTTTCATCCTGAAACCCAGAACGTCTATAGATCCCTTGAAAAGCGCGAAATTGCTCCGAGAGGCTTGGAAAAAAAACAGTCTGCGTTATTCTTTCATTATTCCTAGCGGAGTTCTCGGTCTTTTTCCAGGCAATCCTCTTAGGTCACTTCGTTTTCTTGCCGCAGTTTTTCGCGATCAATTAACACTTCTACGCGTCCAAATAGATATGCATCCAAAATCTTGTAGTATATGTTTAAAGTTTAGAAGATGAAGTTAGATCAGAATGGTGGATTTTAAACATTTTTTACATTCATCTTTGACATAAAAGAACATGAAAATTGAATCATTGAGGGCAGAATTTTGTCGCAAAGTTTGACATACCGTTTTTCGTTATGAAAGGAAATGCGAATTTGCATCGGGGAAAACTTAAAACTATTCAAAAATTCTTCTAAAGGGTGTACGTTTCCTATAGCAAAAATTCAAACATGGCATGACTTTAGCCAGCACAACTGTTCAGTACATAGCAAAGCTGTTATCAGGAATCCTCCCAAGATTCTTAACTCTCAATCTACGATCTAAGCTATCAGCAAATATGTAACAATGGTGGGGCAAAAAGCGAGTTTTTGGTGAACTAGATTACTACAGAAGTGGCTTTTTGATCATAGATCAATGGCGCCAGAAGGTCAACTTTTTAGAATTCATCTTAGAAGTCGATGAAAAGATCAGGCGCTAAATTGAACGCCTTCCTCCTGGGCGGTATAAAGCCGTTGAAATCAGCAGATCGAGGTTTCTTTTTCATGGCAAAACAGATCACAGTTTATACGTTAAATCGATAAATTGTAAAGTCATTGGTCATACTGACCAACAGTGAGGGTGGAAGCCATTTCAGGGCAGCGATAAACCATTCTATTACAGCAAAACTGCTCATTTGAAAACAGAAAAACTATTGAAGGTGCAGGAAAGAAACCTAACACCCCAGCTCGGAAAAATAAACAGCCTAATTCTTCGTAAGTACAGGATTGTAAACGTTAGAATATTCTGAATTTGCCGTACCGAAAGCATTAGGAACTCATCTTTCAGCTTATCCATCGATTACTTCTTCAAGCTTTTAGCAGACAATTGAAGCAGTGGTCTCTGGATTTTGTGGGTGCAATTCAGCTGTGATAAATGGGGCATGTTATCATGCCATGATCAGAAAGCTCCGGCACTCCCACCAGAAAAGATTACAAAACATCTCACTTAAATATATTTACTCTGGTTTAGTATGTTCACTTTTTTATCGTACTTCAAAACCAGAATACAAAAGGACTCTCGCAGAATCTGATCTCCGCTACGTGTTCACTCGACTTTCTAAGCTATCTCGTATGTTTCCTCATTATTCTTAATAATCAACATTTCCTGTGAAAACAATTTGGAGGATTTAGCCACAAGGAGGTATTTCCTGTTGTTTTGGCGAGTCGTTCTGTTTGCCGATGACAGCATTCTTTAAAGATGATTTGTCTGTTAATGATTCTATGCTCCATCACGTAGTCATTTTTAGTTCTTTTCCCACGCCTAAAAGAAAACAAAATTGGAGTGATCAACTTGTTTGATGTTTACCGACTTAAAGTGAAATAGTTTTTGGAATCTTCCTAAATTATACCCACTCATTGTACTATCAATGGAGCAATACATACATACGTCAGGGGAAGGGCTGAAACAAAATTCGGGCTGCACGTGTGAATGAACCAGCCAGAACTGAGGAAACATGCTTTCTCGGTTGTGGTGATAGAGCGCATATTTCTTCACGGTGATAGTGTAAATGATATTCTGGCATTGTCATTCAGTCATTCTCCATCTGCTTCAAAATTCA
The DNA here is from genome assembly GCF_042242905.1 of Orbicella faveolata. Lineage (NCBI taxonomy): Eukaryota > Metazoa > Cnidaria > Anthozoa > Scleractinia > Merulinidae > Orbicella > Orbicella faveolata. Next base: position 14,578,252 of record NW_028301564.1, read on the forward strand.
ACATGAAAAAGCACCATCTGACAAACTTCAACGCCTTCGATTCAAGGTGCAACTTCAAGTGTCATTGTGGAAGAAAATCGACTTCATGGAGAGCAGCGTGGAGGGCTGAACGATGAATCCTTCACACAACTTCCGGCTTTAAACCGGGACACAAAAATGCAAACCGAGCAAGTACTAGCTGGTGAAAAAGTTGGTTGTTCAGTGATGAAGCGACATCATCGGCGAACTTGTGTTTTTCTTTTTTAGCAGAGCATTACGCAATGCGCTCCGTTCTTTATAGCGGAGAGCATTTTTACCCGGGCGCCCAAACGATTGACAATGACATTCGGCAACGTGATGTCGCGACATCACACGTTTGGCATCACGAAAGACGCATGAAAAGCGCTAACACGCTTTGTTCTACTCACGACGACATCCCAGCATCACCAAAACCTTCAAGAAAGTTCGTTGCATGTCGACAACTCATAGATTCCGTGACATTGGTCTTTCGTTTTTACTACCATCTGGCCAGCCGAGAGAAGCGACTCAGTCAAAGACTAGATAGACTTTTTTTGCATTGCTAATCGCCCTGATTAACAGGCGCATTTTCGAAGGGAAAGGATGCAAAACGCCGCGCAATGTAAGATAAAGGCGGAGTACGTTATTCTTCCGAAATTGGCCAACAACATGCTAGCAATATTAAAGATGCGGTCGTCGTGGATGGAGCCCAACACTGCAACGATAGACCGGGAGTAAAGTCACGAGGCACCAATTTTCTTGATTATTTTGTCATGCATATTGCGCCGAGAAACTGGGTAAAATCTAAAAACCATAAAACGAAAAAATGTTGCCGCATTTCTTGATAAATCCTGTAAAACTATCGTATCTGTTGGAAAATGCGGCAGACAACAGATAAGACATCAGGTTAATTGCCTTGCAGGAAAAAAGTCCGTTTTGTCATTTATAGATCTTGATAAGCAGTCTTGAATTTCTCGACTAATGTAAAAAAAATAAAAATATTTCCTAACCAAGCCGAAAAAAAAATTAGTGTTTTGGTTCTGTCGCTGTTTTTTCGTTTTTTTCAATAGGACAAAAGAAACCGCATTGCATTTTAAATCTGTCATCGCTTGTTAAACTGCCATCCACATCGTGTAAACAGCACGCGATATTTCACTGCACGCGATATATCGATAATATTTCACGGTTTCACTCTCTGCCTAAAAACTTTCAACACTTTTCTTAAAACGGTCTATTTTTTTGAAATCCTTCAAGCTTTCATTTCCTATAAATGTGATGTCAGATAGAAAGTAAAAAAAAGGGAAGAGTCGAACTTAAATTTTACATTTGCCACGTACAGAATAAATTTTGGAAAAGTCGCATACATTAAACCGGAGTTGCTAGGCCTGAGGACAAATGGGTTTCGTGTAAAATCAGTAACAGTTGCAGTGTAATTGAAAACCTGATCGATTGGTTAACGCTCAAGCGAAAAGCTTTCAGGAATATTTTTGAACCATATTGTAGTGTGGAAATAAATTTCTCATATGCTAGGAATGACTGATTGAAGGTATTACGACCTCTTTTAATCTAAACAGGAAAAAGAATCTTACTAAGTGTAAAAAAAAAACTAGATGGTTTTGTTCTGTCAAAACATATATATACAGCTGCTGTTTTACGCAGCAACACTTTCAGTTTTTCGCCAACTCCCACAGAATGGCCATTGGCCCCGCTCATGCTAAAGTTCAGTCGGCCGTCCACTGAATTAAGGATATAAAAAGGTTTACACTTTGGATAATTTGCGCATACAATGGCGTCTTTTCGAAGCTCAATTTTTGCACTTAAACACCATCTTGACTGCCCTCTCTCCAATATCCACTTGTATTTTCATTCCTCAAGCCAAGTACGTTTTCAGTTTGCTAATTAGAGCACGTTACTGCGAAGTGCAATTGTCTACAGACTTAAGAATAATAAACAAAAAGAGTGTAAAGTGGAGCGGACCGAAACATGGCCAGATTTTGATGCAAGAGCCGAAACTCGATTTATGGTGAACGCCGGTAACTTGTTACATCAAAAAATAGTTAACTTTTAAAGCTAACAACTGCTTGGTTGAAATGTTGTATTTTAGAAATAACGTAACATCTAAACTAATGTCTCCAATGAATTGTCAGCAACGGTTGTATGTATTCCCACGGTCAGTCATCCATTAGAGATGCGTTAGAACTGCCGTGTTTACAAACTAAAAAACAAGTGTTAAAATCATGAGGGAGTGAATAATTATTGTTAATGACATAATAGGAAAGAGCAATGTACATGAAAACATTCTCCGCGTATTACAAGATTAATTCCACCACAATGGCTATTATTGATTTCAGTGTAAATGAAAACATTCTTTGATGTTGTTAAACGAAACAATAACAAGATAAGGATTACACAATGACGCAATCTCGTGGGAAAAATTCTTCTTGTTTATGGCGGAACTCTAAAAGCTAGTAATAAGGCTCAGAATAATATCTGACTAATATTTTCCGCTTTCACCACGTGATTACAAGAAGAGGAGGGGTTCGTGTAATATTAGCCCAAAGTTAAGAATAAGGACTGACGAGTTATCTTTGAACTCGTCTCTGAAACAGACCTGGTCAAACATGGCACTTTCTGCCAAAATTCAACAAAACATAAGTATGCAAAACTCGACACCGGCAGGCGCTTTGGTTCATGATTTTCCGACACTCTACCCCGCCTCCCCAAATGGTCGACCCACCCCCTCCCCGTTGGGGTGGGGTATGGTCCTACAGTACTTCCTAATGTTTTTAACAAAATTTCATCTAAAATCCGCCTCAATGACTGTGGAAATAAGTTACATCTCTATTATACGGCCACCAGAACCTGGAATGCCAAGCGTTCACCTGAGGAGGGAGGGAACCAGGAGGGAGGGGGGTGGGGGTCAAATAGCTCAGAAGGTCATACGTTACGTTACCGAGGGTTGTCTCTCTTAGAAGCTTGCAATCGAGGCCCAGTATGCGTAAACCACAAGTTCTTGCTGATCCTGATTCTGACTGACCCAGCTTTAACCAGAAGTACAGCAGCACCTCGTAAGCTTGTAATTCTTTTGCTTGGTAGCACCTGATATTGTTTTAGGGCTAGGGGCATTGTTTCTGCTGTTTGTTCTATTGTTCTCTCAAAGGGGTAGCAAGCCATTCATGTGAGACCTTACGAGAGCTGCTACATGACCCGCTTTAATTGGCTGTTGTTTTTTTTTTTAAGTGTTGCTTGCTGGGTAAGGGTCCTTGGAAATTAACTGGAACATGTCGGCCGGTGTCACGATCTCTCATCAGCAAAAGAGTTGTTGTTGTTTGTTACCTTATAGGACATCCTCAAAATTGATTCCGGGCCCTAATAGAGGTTAGTATCACCCAACTAGTGGACTAATGCAAATCCTGCATTTTGATTGGCTACGCTACTAGGGGACTATTAGTAATAGTCATCGAGTAGCGAAATTGGCGTGACGCTTTCTTTCGTTTTATTCCCAAATAAATATTTCTTCAACTTGCATTTGCTAACTTTATTATTACCTTTTCTGTCCGACTAGTTGGGTGATACTAAAACAATTAGACCCTTCGCCCTCGAGGGCCACGGGTCCTTGCGGGCTACGGGTCTAATTGTTAATTATTCTCCAAAGTTCTAAAGAACTTTCCCTTCACTTTCATATGGGAGTCCTTTTTGGGGTCTTGTTCTCTCCCTGACAGCAGTCCGTCTCTAGTGATGAGCTGCTGTCTCTGTATATTATTCCGCAAGCGACACAATGAACTAGTAAGGGTCAGTAAGAACTAGCGGATGGTGTGCCTTATAAACTGGCTCATTACTGCGTTTCGTTTTGCTTCTAATTGGTTGAAAAAGCAGCGTCAGTTTTCTGAATCAATTCCAAAACTCAACAAATGCACAGGATTATATCATTTATTGTATGACTGAGAAAATTTCTTCATTTTGATTGGCTGACAGCAGGCCAATTTATCGTTAATTTTTAATTTGCCCAGCAATGCAAACTAACGCTCGCGCGTTCGCAATTTTCTCAGTCATATAATGAGTGAGTAATCGTTTGAAAGCTTGAGCAATTAATTAAGGATTTACACTACTCGTGATATTTGAAAATTCTTTCAAATTGTACTGGCCTAAAGGCTCGTGCAATGTTGTTAAAATTTTCAAACATCACTCGTAGCGGCAAATCCTTGATTGCACTCGCATTCATACGATTTCCTATACTAACCAGTTCCAACGCCTTATTTGGATAATGTGGATTAATAAAATTTGATGTCACTAGAACCCAGTATTCCCCGGTAAACAGCCTAGCAGCGTTTATCTATATCTCAGTCTTTGCTAAATTTGGGTTTGAAACAAAACGGCTCTCAACTGTTTCTGTTGCATCGTTGCGTAAACCGAGCGTAGCTGCTGCAATTTCGTCAACGAAACGCAAATATTAGTGTTCCTACTGAATAAAGAATTTTTGTAAAAGAAAAAAACCCGTCATACAAAAGAGAAAATTTCATTCTTGGGGGAACACCATGCAATATGCCCGGCCTGCTGCCTTATCATGATGAAAACCAGAAGCCCATAGAACACTATAATACATACGGAAGCTCCTACTTATGTGAAAACAAAGTGTGAACATGAATGCGCTTCAGCGGTCCACTTTGTCTTTGATGAATACTAAAGAGGTCTTTTTCCCTGAAATATGATTTTTTTCTCCAAAACGTGGAATTTTTCTGAAACATGAAGATTAATTCAACATCTCTGACCATTTGCAAATCGTATTTTGAAACGATTTTGCTATAATCACTCCTCGATTTAAGTTGAAATTGAGAAATCTGCACACCTGTAGCCATATTTCAACGTAGCAGCGCCCATAGCAACAGTTGTTTACAGTCCAAAAGTACTCACAAAATGGATTCAATACAGTACATTTTAATTATACTTTACAGGAAAGCTTTAAAGATGTGTACTAATGGATGGAATTCTGCATCATGGTCCTGAACATTGTTTCCTCTACCATCTTAGACGCCCCTGCTTGGTTAACATTTCTATGACCGGTTTGTATTCGGGTATTCAATGAAACATTTATGTAAGTCTTTTCTATATACCACCTCCCCCTGCCTCTGCCCCCCCCCCCCTTCGTTCAAAGGGCTAATTTGGGTTTCTGGTGACCGCAGTAAAACGTTAAAGGCTTATTTCTCAAAAAGACCAAATAGACAGATCACCAATATTTCAAGCACGATATCTCGATCCACTGGGTTTCAACCGAATGTTGTCAAATGTTCAAGATTGGTAAATAAAGGACACAATTATCTAGGTTATAAACCAATAAAATTTTCAGTATATGAAATGTTTTTCCTGTTCAGTTAATATTGTTAATTTTTTTAAACTTTTTCCCATTTTCGAGAAAAAAAACCCCTCAAAACACTGTTTCCAGAGGTTTGTCATCTAGACAACTTGCTTACGGACAGGATGAACTTAATTCCATGCTTCTCGAACCATTCATCAGTAGGTTATCGGGCTTGTAATGAACAACACTTTTTAACACTTAGGGACGAGTTATTCATTAACTATTGTGGCATTTGACCTGGAAAAGCTCATATTTGAAGTCACGCCACGGAGTCCTTTAACGTGGTACCAAAACTGTCCCACAGAGTTGTTTTATAAAACAAAAATCATTTCTAGGTATAAAACCCCTTTAAGAGGAGGAGTTGGGAGAAGAAGATGGGAGGATGTGAAAAAGAGAAAGAACCCTACTCATCGTACATCCCCTTCGAGTCGAGTCCCTAACTTTAAGCTACTTTAACCTAGTCCCCTGAACTTTACTGTTTGTTCGTAATAAGAGAAGAGACTGCAGACAAACTAGGTTTTGAAACACTTTATTAGATTTACATTGATGCTCGGTAGTTATTAATTTCTACATCTTTCTTGCTAGACACCACCCTTTTATTCACTTCAGTGAATTGCTTTCCTAAAGCTAGCTCAATAAAAGGTTGCCGGGTAGCTGCAAACCTACACCTCAGGTGGATAGAGCGGGCCTTCACTTGAGCGTCGAAAGTAATTAACACTTACTTTGGTCTTGTATTACAACGCTAAGTGATTGGCCTAAAAAAATTCGCGCCGCTTTGTCATCCAATCAGAGGTAAAACCAAAACCAATCGTGACTCGCTCACACACGTTTGCCCGCGCTTCGCGTCCACTACACTGCCTTATAACATACAATAGAAAATAAAGCCAGTCAGAATGCAGGAAAGCCGTTGTATATTCGACGGTATTACATCCAACCTTCCCATCATGCGTCGCGCGTATGCCGCATTGATTGTGTTATCCACTGTATTTTCTTTGGCATCTCTCGTGATATACCACGGAATATCCCACTTGTCACTTGTATTTTCTTGGTGTACACACTCGTCTAAAAGCTTGATTGTGTGTACACCGATAAAATTCAAGTGGCTCGTGGGATATTCTACGGTAAATCACTCGAAAGCGTTGCATAATTAGTATTGGAGTTCTGATTGGTTCAATGGATTGTCTGCGTCCTCTGTGATTGACTAGAGTGATTAATTACTTTGGTTTTGGTTTTACGACACTCAATTGGACAATCGCTCTCAATAGATAATTTGTTAAGAAAAACACTTTGGCGCTAGATTGCTGTACAATTTTAGTGTCTTTATATAGCTAGTTCAACGCTCTATACAAAATGGGTATGGTTATAGGGTATGTCCACATGTGTGTTTTTAAGGACTATAGCGAATATAGATCTCTGATTAACATAATCCCACGAGTTGGGCGATTGTTTTACGTGTCGTTTATGTTTGTCCACACATTAACGATAAAGGGAATTCTAAACGTTATGATATCACTCTACAGAGCCCGCGATCCTTTTGGCCATCCACTCAAGAAAGACTGCCGCATCTGGGACGAGATATGACGGAGACAGCTATTAAACTAGAAAGCCTGGGTACATTAAGCATGCCTTGATTTTTTGAGGTGACGTCAGCATTTACAGACTGATATTGCCGGTTTTCACATGACTTCACCAAAATTCAAACTACAAAACTATTGATTCTCGTTATATTTTACTTTCATGATGTATAAGAGCAGCTGAAAACCAATATTCATACAAACGTTTGCTCCGAATGGGTTCTTGGTTTTGTGATAGACTATGCTTGAATTTCTAAGCTTTTCCGTGACGCGGCATTTAAGTGACGTTCTCAACTTTCTCCATTCAGAAACTTCTCCATTCAGTTTATACGAAATTGATACTCTCAAAAGGACCAATAAGTTTGTTTAAATTTGGTGAAGATTCTTCAATTAATGTACGCGTGATTTCCCCAGGAGCCTAAGGTCATGGGTCCCGGTAAAGATTTGTTGTGGCCTATATTTGTAGTCATTAACTGACTGTAAGCAGCCGTTACTATGGCTGTTACTGTACGAAAAAGCTTCAACCACTGTACACATCCCTTGAATTCAACGCTCATCCTAATAATCTAAAGGCAAACTCAGCAAAATGTTTTTTTTGTTTTTGATTAGAAAAATGACTTTTTCATCAAAATCTTTATATTTTAGTAACGATTCATCTTGAAGGGCGTTTAGGACGTTTAGCCCACGGGCTCCTGACAAATACTTTTATGTGGTTTACGTGTGGGCGAAAGGCGTAAACTATATATATATATTTTTTTTTTTAAAAAAAAAAACGTTTTCAGACGTAAACGTATACGCGAGGTCGGCGTCTTAGTTGACAAACTGAGTTGACTACGAAAACCTGTCAGACTAACAAACCTCGATCTACCCATGCAAGTTGTAAGAAATATTTGAAAAAGTATTTTAACACTCTTCAAAGTCGTAATCTTTTGAAACAGATGCTTGAACAATGAAAACAACACATTACGCTCTTAACTCAATGAGGGATTTCGTCGCCTTCCTCGATCGACTGCGGCGTCCACTAGCACTGCAAATTCCGTGGCACTGGTGATGACGTTCTTATCAACTGTTGCCATCACAAAATGGATTTGAGATTCGTCTTTGCAAAATTCTATCAACAGGTCTTCAAGACGATACACCGAGGCTAGCCGAACGCCTTAGGCATTTCTGGAATTGTCGATTCAAGGATAGCTTTCATGAGGAGAAATGTTTCTTTAGCTCGATGTGGGTCGATGTGTCAGTCATTACTTGTAGTTTTGATAAATTGTCAACTTCCAAAATCCAAATTTACCAAATGCACTCTCCTCTGTCGTCAGAGTGGAGTTGGTTTTTGATGAATAGTTTGGCTCTGGTGTTTGTGGGTAATCAACAAACATAATAAATTATCCTTGAAATGGAAACATTTTTTAATCCTTCTGACATCCCAGCTGCCCAATTGACAAACATCCTAAACATTAGTTGCCATAATAATGTTGAAGACACGGATGTTACTGCCACCCTCTAGGAAACGATCCAAAATATGTTTATCAGGAATACGAGGCAATCTCGTATCGCCATACTGGAACACCTTTTGAGCCATTTAATTTTCGATTATCAACATTTAGCTTGTGCTTAAAACTTGATATTTACCCTTCACTACGTTTTAAGAGTCTCATGTTGGTCCATGAAATAACTTTTGATATTGAGATTCTTAGAGAGATAAAGGACTACTTAAAAGGTCATAAATCTCAGATATCATTCCTCGTTTTCGTCGTTACTACATCGTGTGCAGAAGTACTTGCGAGTTGTTAATCTCATTAGAAATCTACTCACGAGAGATTCCAAATTCCGAGGATGCTCGTTGCGAGTGGTTTTATATGATTCGTCAGTTCCCAGCTTAAGACATTTAATAGCGCGTTCCTTGAAGAGTCGTAAAAGAATCACATACGCTTTGAAAAATACACAGCGGACTACAAACGCATGACCTTAAAAGTGTAAATCAACCTGAAGGACTTAATTGCTTCCCTGGCCTTAAAATGCAATTACTGCGCATGTAACCATCTTCTGGATTTACAGTGAAATTGTGTTACAAACAATATTTACTTTCTCCTTTTGAAACATCACTGTTGACAGTTTGTCTCCACGTTGTTTGTCTTTCAGAAATCTTCTTACAGATTTTTTTTTAATCTATTCCAGCCTCGGGATACCGTTACTACATATTTAGACGGTTCATTTTAGAACCTCCACGCTCATAAATATGTATTGCAGTTTGTTACTTCCTCTACTTCTAATATTGGCGTAATCCTTTTTGACATTGTATTTTTACTCTCTTTTATGCAAATAAAGACTGAAAAGAATTTTAAAACATTTTTCGATTTAAAGACGTGATGACTTCGTCGTTTGCGGAACACACAGACGGTTTTTCTTCTTCGTAAGCTACTCAGTGTTGGAAAGCTCATTAACAGCGTAGTTTGTAAGGACGCTCTCGATGAACAATGGTGGCACAGTTTGGAATCCGCTGATTCAACTGGAGCTTTCGCATATCAGTCAGTAGTCAGAGTAGTTCTTTAAACTAGTTTGAATAGTTGCGAGCTCAGCTTCTTCTCAAAAAACATGTCTGGATTAAAATTACTGACAGTATTGTTGTGGGTGCCGTAGCATGGGTTAAGGTATTTAGCTTTTCACAAATGTTCAGTGTTCAGTGGCATAGATCTCCCGTTATAAATCAATGTACTTTCAATCAATGTAATCCAGGTTCAGTACTGTCGATAAAGTTTGCTCGCTTTTCCATTCAGTTGTATGATTACTTGCAAACAGGTTTCCTTTCTTACCATGCGGTACAAGCATCTCGCTCTCAATTCTGACGCTTTATTTGTTTATTTGCCAGTTTTGTTCGATTTTCTTTTTTTTTTGAGGTAATAATTTAGGAGGTAATTCTCGGTTTTTGCTTGGTTCTTTTCTTGGTGTCTATCTTGACCAAGATAGTTAACCATCGAATTCCGTTCACGTTTGATAATATTTACAATTCCTTTTTACAATAGCCAAACTTTTTCCCTGAGCTCAGATTTTTTTTCTTTTTACATCCTCAACACTGGTAATGTACTGTATTCCTGGGTCTTGCTCTCTCCAAAAAAATTTACAAGCTCTTTGAGGGCGCAAGCATGATGAAATAGTGTCGAAGTTATAAAACTCGAAAAGGTAATGGACGAAATACGCTTGCTTCCTCATGTAATGGAAACCAAGAGTTCGATGATGCAAAACTGAAAGGAAATAGCTAGTTTAGCAATGAATCGGGTCAAAAAGCCTATAATCATGATTTTAACCTGTTGTAGTAAGAAAAGGATTGCAATGGTATTTTCTCTGTATTGCAAGCCACTCCAGTGTTTTAGATCAATGTTCTTTGTAGCAAAAAGAATTGCTCTCTGATCAAAGCTAAGTGGACATTCCTAGCAACTATGCCAGGCAAGAAAAAGAGGACCTCGTGGATCTTTAATTTAGTAACATCCATACAACCTTCCAAAAAGTCACAAAAGCAAAATGTTGGAAGACCCAGAATAACATAGAGAGGGAGGAAGATTTTGCATCCGTGGGCCGTGGGAACTGAGAGCAGCCGGCCGTATTTTGGTGGAAATCATGAAACGAATGACTCAAACAAGCCACTTAGTTGAATCGAAGATCTCGGCCATTGCTGCCTCGAGACATTAAAGCCGGATTAATCGACGGTTCAGCTATGCTAAAGTTGTAACTACCACCTTAAAAATGTTTCTGGTCTCTGAGAGCACAATGCAGAGATTGCGGTGTCGGCTGTTCATAGAGCATGCAGCAAACTTTAATCCAAAAGTCTTCGTTTCAATGATTCAGTGGTTATACATCCGTCGAATGCCGACTGAAGAGCAGTAAAGTCTCGACCTGTGGCATTCATTTGTTGATGAATCAGTGTTCGCTCCTTCTTTACATGCATAGGCACAAGAAACACGATGCAATAAGTTGCTTTGTATCTATGCGTATTCTAATATAGCACGGCGATTCTAAGTGAGCCCAACATAAGCAGAGTAAGAGCATTCTTTTTTGATGATTGTGCTTAACCTGAATTTGCTCACCATGACAAGTATGGGAAGAACCATGGACGTCAAAAAGTTGTAATAACTGAACTAAATGAATCTTTTTAAGCATTGAACTCTTGGCAAAAATTGCTCTTCTTCAAGCCAAGAATTGGTTGCAATTTATACCCTAAATATTTCATGTTATTTCGTAGTTATATTCAGGTTGCAAGTGACTACAGCTTCACTGGATTAAACGTGTCATACCGTGAATTAAACTCTCAAGTACCTTTGCTCTCAAAAAAGCAAACCATTCTTTGATAGTTGACCGGTTGAGGGCTGCACGTTTTACATTATAGCTAAATAACGGCTTTCTTGTCGTCTAAGAGGGCAATGATTCCATGTACTGACAAGAATGCAGGAACTAAATGAGACCTGGGGAATCTTCAAGTTAGGTCGGTAGTAAACTCCCAAACGTTTTCCAAAGAAACTAATTGCTGGAAGACACACAAAAAATATGGAGATCGGTAAAAAAACCTTGCAGATTAGGGTCGGAGTACCAAAATAGTTTTACGGTATAAGTACCCTGCGAGACAATGATTTCCTTCTCTTTCTGTCGGTACAAAGCTGGAAATCCCCTGATCCGGGTTGCTCGAAGACCACCGGATAAATCGCTATCCAGTGGATAAATGGTATCAAAACAAACATGCTATCCGCTGGATAGTGATTTATCCGGTGGATAGCGTTATCTACCTTTCGGACAACCCTGGCCAGGAAAATAACTGTGCGTATAGGTGGAATTCATGAAGCGAAGCACAAGGAAGATGGCGCCCGGGTCCGAAGAACCGGCAACAGAGCTCGGGGTAAAGATGAAGATCGTAGCCTTTTGGGCCGTAAGAAACGAAAGGATCAGCTGAAGGCAGTTATGATAAAATTGTTAATACACTGTTGAGACCTTTTTTGGCAAAGGTACAATTCCATTTTGTTCTGCCAAAAGCATAGTTATAGCAAAGAAGCCAATTCTTAGAAAAGCATTTACACTTGAAGGCTTATGTTTCATCAGTGAATCAGTGTACAGTATCGAATTTAGATTAGCCTCATCGATCTTGTTGTCTGGAAGAAGCTAAGCAAGGTCATGAATCATCAAAAAACATTTGTTAGTTGAAGAACGTAGGTTCCTTTTTCATCAACCTTCTAGGAACATTAACACAATAAAAAAAACTCGTTCATTCTTAATGGTGTCTCAGCGCTTTAAGCCTGACTACAATATAATGGCGGTAAGTTCAATAGAGGACAGCAAGAGGGAACGTCTTTGCCCTTCTTACAATTGTGGTCATGCAAGTCATGCTAATAAAACTTTCTCATACATATGTCAAATAAATAAAGCGGAAATTTGCACCAGAAACGACAAGGGTTCTTTCTTCAAGAGCTACTTAATGCTTGTACATCATTGCTCCGGTATACGCTCAGAATATTTCGACAGTTTCGTTGTTGCATTTAGCTTGGGGTGGACTTCTATTTGACTTTTACATGAATTTTCAAACATCCTTTGATAATTGACAATTATAACGCAAGACTTTCTGTGGCTGCTCACTTGGCTTTTACTTTCAATTGGCTGTTTTGGCAGGGGTACTCAATCCTCGAAACTTTGAGGAGATTTAATTACTTTCATAAACAGATATACATTTTTACAATTTTTGGCTACAGCGTCCTTCTCTTCGCTGTGGATTGTCAGTTTGTACCAGTATTTTTCAGCAATGTATTCAGATATTTAAGCATGGCATGGCTAGAACGTTGATATGAAAAGTGAAGCGGAAAGCCAAAAGGGCCATCATGAATTCGCCTGTATGCATGGAATTCAGCCACACGCATTTCCCTCTCTTCATAAAGTTTGGTATTCCCAAAACCAAAACAAAATATCCATCCATCACCGAACAAAAATCATTGATTAAAACGTTTTTCTTGGTCAAAGTATGTTTTGAATTATGTACTCCGTTCATCTGGTGGAGGATTTTGTAGGAAACGCAACAAGATTATGTGTGTTCTTTGAGGTCATTATATCGTGTTCAGTTCCTGTGGTTGTCTAGCACCTTTCAGTTTTATTAAGTTGTGGTCAGAATGCATCACGCATATTTACTTTATGGTGTTCAGCAAAATTTACTCTCAGTCCTAAAAAAGAAAAGAACAAATCTTTACTATCACAATGAGAGGCAGAGACTACCCGACCTGACTTTCAACTCATAAGTGGATCGATTTGACGATGGCTAGTTTGGAGCACGTACATAATGTCCGGTAATTACTGACCGGAATTTTGATAGCAACAACACTGCTGGAAAATCTGCAAAATGTTTGTTTTAGTTTGTTTTAGTTCAGCTTTAGTACAATTTGTCTGGCCCATTCTCAACTAAGTTTACCTTTTCAAGGTCAAGCCTAACGTTGTTTATTTAGCAATGATATCAAAATTTCACTCAACTTTTTCACTGTTTCGTAAGCTCGATGACATGCATATGCCCAGAATTTGAATTTCGATTAAAAAAAACACAACTGATTAAACCGTGAGAAAATGAACGATATAAATTTAGACTCACTGTGTTCATTATACATTAATTAGTCTACTAAATTTGGAAGACCATGACAAGTATTGCACAGACAAAATATAAGCGCCTTTGTCTTAGGTCTTGCACGCAAAGGTTATGGGTTCAAAGAGAGCCCGAATTTTCTGCAAGGTTTCGCCAAGCCGGCTATGAATTCAGCTAGGCATCAAATGTGTTAGTGGTTAAGTGAATTTATAAAATGAGTTACTTTCGTGTAAGAAATCTGTTTGTGGCTTGCCTCGAATGGGAGGAAATTGCCCTAAATAAAACGTTGTTTACAGTTGTTTATCAAACTAATTAGGGGATTCTTTATAAACCCGCAATGTCCCACCCCCAGTTCAAGATTTATAACTCGACTCCGCCCTCCTGTCGAGGCGTTTTAACGTTTAGAAAACTCAACTGAGAAATCATGGGAGATTTCTAAAGAGAAATGTGTTGTATGAAGATGAGACTCTGCGGCACACACAAGAGTGACATCTTGGACTCCATTGTATGCAGCACTTCCGAGCTCAGGCGGTTTTGTCATTGTTTGGGTACCTAATGCGATTCTTATCTGTTTACTTGGGGCAAACCTTCTCAAACGTGAACAAATATTAGGTTTTTATTTCACGAAAGTTGACAAAAACTCAGTTTACAACCATAATGTAAAGTCTGTCCCTTAATCGTCGATCTGTCCTTACCGATGGGACGGTTTATGTGACCATTTACTCTCACCATAATAACCGAAGCGACATACCTAGTTTGAGGCAGTGGGACTTTAGTAGCGAACGTATTGTGGAGAGGTTGTTCTTTCTAACTTGTTTTAACCTAATAAAATCTCATAACAAAGCGTCTTTGCTTTACTGCGGTTGGTAAATTATCAAAATGGCATATTTAGAAGCGATAAATGTAGTATCAAATTAATTACCACAATAACGCTTCTTATTTTTTCGCCCAAACTGTTTCGAAATTGGAATCTTTCCATCTCTTCTGGTCGCTAGCAATTGTTAAATCCGATTTTCAACTTCAATGTGCCTTTAACCTGGCCCTAAGAAGTTTTCGAAGTACCTAGACTAGTAAGTTTTCCACTCGGTGGCTTAATTTCAGTGTAGGAATGGTTTGTTCAAGTTTGCCCGAAGTTTCAAGGAGGCAAAACGAAGCCTTCTTTTGCACGATTTGAACTGAATTTGTAATTTAGAGGATCGAAACGTTGATTCTGACTAACGTATGCCAGTTGTCGTATAACAAAACAGAAAAGACGGTCACAGTAAGATCGAAATAGTTACATTGGCTATTAACTGACGTACCAGAAATCCTTGTTGAACAACTCCCAATGCCGTGAATGATGAAGCCGTCCCTACATATCACTCGAAATAGCTCATTTTCGTCTAGCCGTCTTTCCCACTAAGACCAATGGCATTTAGACACAGCTTTAGCGTCTGTGCCAAAGTGTTTCTGAAATAAACACTGGACAAAACGTTGAAGAAGGCCCCAGTACTCGCTGCTAGATGTGACAGGTCGACATTTTGGTCGAATTCTGGACCCTGTCAGAACACTTGGACACTAAACCAAAGGTTCCCTGTTTTTCATCAATGCACTTGGAAATGCGACAAGGCACTATAACGACAATCGTGAATATAATATGCCTTTATTTCACTGTCTACTTGTATTTGAGACAACTAGTTTACAAGTAAATTAACTGATGCGTGCTAGATGTAAATCATTTGGGAAGACTCCCTGCAACAATCATGGCCACCTAAATCAGATATGAAACAGTTGCCAACTCTTTCTACAGTTCCAGTCACTCTGCGTTCTATCACCTATGGGGAATGACTGGTGATGAGTTTTAAATATGCATACTAGACAACGGCTTGGCGTAAAATCTTAATCATTACACAACCGATTCTCATTGATGAGAATCACCCTCCCGAATTACTTGCACAGGCATTCTAAAGAACGGTCGAGGAGTCATAAGTTGAAACCCACGATCAAATCCACCTTCATGAACTGCTGTTGCTACGCTGCCTCTGGACTTAACAGTTCCTTTTATAGATAACGATTCTTGAATAATTTGCAATATTGTTTTATTTGCTACCTTAGATGACAACACCGATGTCTCTAATCTTCCCAGATGCTGTAGCCCTCTCGCTGTGCTACAGCTATTGTCCCCAATACAATAACGCAGGAACAGAAGAAAGCTCTTCAAATGAAATTCACTGAAATTCTTCTTCCACCGCGTGTTCGCAATCATCATGAGTTGAGCAAATAATCTCTGCAACTGATTTTCAAGAGCTGGATAGACACCTTTTGGAACATGTTATTGAGATTTCGTTCAGGAAGGAAGGCCAAATGTGGTTTATTGTTACGCTACAGATTGTTGTTTGAGGTTCCCCATCAATTCCAATGCCCAGACATGTTGTGGCCATCCAGTTCTTGAGCTGCGACGTGGCGGAGCAGAACATCTCTGTTTTTCGTCACTACTCTATTCACAAAAAAATGAATAAGCAAATTAGCAAAAGAAGATTTAATCCCAGCTATCAATAACACTAAGAAGTCACCATGATTGTGTCGACATTTCAGTTGTATGCGGCGTACTCCATCGCAACTAAAATAGGTCAACATGCAAGCATATGATGAACATAAAACAACCAAACAATCTGTTCAGAATTAACTACACATTTAATAAAGAAAAGAGATGGAACCCCATCGAGAACCTTTAAAGTATTGTGATGCGAGAAAATCGCGTTATCTCTTTCACCTTCTGAGATTTGGTGCCATAATTTGTAGCTTTCGTGATGAGCCCATCTTGTCGGAACGCGAAATATCGATGCAGTACCTACCGTGTTCAGTTTCTTCGGTTAACATTTTGACCATGGTCAGTTGTTAAAGTACTTAGGACTGCTATTAAATAGAAAGCAATTAAGAAATAATGACCTTAGCAGGAAACTCCACTCGAAAATTGTATTTTAGTATTTCAAGGTCCCAGTGAACCCCCAGAAATATCAAGATGTTTTCCTGTTATTTACCTTTGGCGAATCCACTTGATCAAAGCTACTGCTATCATTGCTATCGGTTTCGTTGTTGTCTGTTTTGCGGCGGGATTCCTCAGCAGGCGTAACGATTTCCTGGCCCTGGGCTTCGTCTTCGAGTTGATTTTCCAAATGATGAATATAACTCATAGCCAATTTCAGTGTTTTGATCTTAGATAGCTTAGTGTCAGATGGAACATTAGGAATGTGCTTCCTCAAATCATCAAATGCAGCATTGATGTTTTGCGTGCGCCTCCTTTCCTTCCTGCTGGTTGCTGCTTTAGGTTTGGCTTTTCGTCTCCTACAGCCTCCACCAACGTCTGGCCTGTTGGCGGTAGAACTACTTTCTCCATCGAAATCTGTTCCTTGAACGTTATGATCTTCCATGTTTCAATGTCACTAACTTTGTAATTTCAGACCGACACGGCTACAGCGAGAACCGTTGGTGATATCTCGGTCAGAACTGTCCGTATGGATGTTTTTTTCGTGTTCACAAGGTAAACAGCTGCCGCACAGGTTATGAGAAAGTTTTACGTATGTTCCTAGAGCTCGTAGGTGCTATTGTTTTCAAACATGTCTCGGTCGGGGGGGAATCCGTCCCAGAATCCAACCCGAGGCCAGTTCACGTGCGTGCGTGTTGACCGATATCTCTCGACGATTTCCGCTCCCTTATCGGCTTTGACCTAACCTAGGACTGACATATGTTCAATAGTTAATTCTTGCTTGCCTGTGTTTTATTTCTTCATTAAAACGATTTTCGCGCCATAATTTAAAGTAGCCGAAATAGAGCTTGAGAGTGTTCGTTTTTTGTCTCAAGGTTTGGAACAAAGGTTTCTTCTGGAAAAGGCGACCTTTTTCCCCAGTCTAAAGGTCTCTAAAGTTCATATTAAACCATAAATATTCACAAATGACAGGAGAACCTGATGTATTTCATTTGTTATCAATTTACACAACTTAAACACTGTTTGTATTGACAGTTTAGAAACGCATCTGGAAAATGGCGGAAACTTTCGCATAACTTTCCGATCAACGACAGAAAAATCGATCACTATCTTCGAAATGCACTTAGAAAATCAAGCCTATTCTTCCTGATAAATCGTGTCTTATTTCCTGTAACAATGTTCTTGCGTTCCACAACGTTCCAAAAAGAAATGTCTTGAATAACTTGAGATGGAAATTTGTGCAAATATCTCGCAACTTGTTTCAGTTAATTATTGTTCGGCTAGTACGTGAGCATTCGACGGACTCAGGAAGTGTTACAAGATAAAATTTAGCCAAGCGATAATATTTTTTTCGTAAAATCGTAATCGATGTTTTTGCTTCGGGTTTCCGTATTTGCCCCATCCTTTGTCATGTCACGTTCTTCAAACAAGACTGATTTTGGTAGACCCAATCCGGCCACCTGTATCATGGCCACTAACCTTTCTCGCTTAGAAAGTATACGCCACGACACTGTAAGATCATGAGAGAAAAACAGAGAATGGTTATGGTTTTCAGTCTGATCGAAGTGCATGATGTAAAGGTCACAGAACAATTCGGCAATGTGTAAACTGATTCTTTTTTACACTACAATTTAGCGAGTTGCACCTGAGTATTTGAAATATGGGGAGGGATCAAGGTAAGGCGTTTTATACCAAAATCCCCACCGCAACTAAATAAATAGAAGTCCGGGCGATCCATGCAAATCGACAGCTCGCAATGTTATTAATTAAAGGCATTACCTTCTAAATGACAGATGAAAAACCACAAAGGTTGGAGCTATCAAAGCCGGATTTCTCTTCTTAAAAATAGTATCACGGCGACAGATCCAAATGAATAGTAATAGGACATTGGGTTGTGTTGGCAAAACGAAGTGAGAATCGAAGTACATAAAGCTTTCCGTCTTTCAGCATGTCACCCAGTTTAATCCAGTTTAGTTTTGACACTTCGTGTCTCAACTATTTTAGCTTTTCTATCATCGTGTAATATACATAACCAATTAATTTACATTTGAGAGGAAACTTTGACCTTCACTCGATTATTAGCAGCTTTAAGTTGATCTTAGGAAGGTATAATTTAATCTTAATTAAACCTTTGGCGACCCACTCAGTTCAATGATGTGTTACCAGTTCTGAACGCTACGATGAAAGTCAATTCAAGAAATCACAGCAAGAGCCAGAAAATAAACCAATCTCATACAAAGAGAGCTCTAGCAGAATTCTTCATGAACTTGCAATTGAAAAAATACACGTAAATACGTTCTGTTTTCCCATTCAGTTTGTGGTTTGACCTTGAAGCCTATGCCATATTTTGAGAAGTAAAATCTCTTTTTAATTTCCTAGCTCCTTTGGCAACCCACTCAGTTCGATGCGTTACCAGTTCGGAACGCTACGATGAAAGTCAATTCAAGAAATTCAAGGGCCAGAAAAGAAACCAATTATGTCAGAGAGAGAGAGAGTTTTAGCAGAATTAATATTCTTCATGAACTTGCATTTGAGGAAAATACACATAAATACGCTATGTTTGCCTATTCACTTTGTGGTTTGACCTTGAATCTAATACTATATTCTTAGAAGTTAAATCTCTTTTTAATTTCCTAGCTCCAAATACTTGCGTTGTCTGTATCTTCTTTTGAAATGTCACAAACAACGAAGATTACTGAAATGTCAAGGGGCTGGCATATGTGTTTGTTATAGCAAGGGCTAAAGACTATTGCTCTTTATACGGGGTGGAGGGGGGGGGGGGAACTTCCTAATAAACAAGATATTCGTAGTATTTATAAAGAACGGAATCTTTATTTCTTCGTACAAACTTGATTGCAGTGCGGCGAGTTCACTGATATCCTCTGAAGAATCTAATCTCGTGTTTTTTTTGCTCTCGCCATTCCAATCTTGTGAATTTGGCCAGTTTGAGGGTTCGGTAAGCACGATAACGCACAAGTCATTTTGAAGCGGCCTGAAATTCTTTTCAGAATGAAGGAAAGCTTAGCCCAGTAGCTTATCGAGGTCGCAACTGAAAGGCTAGAAAAAGGGTATCAATTCAAAGTAGTGGGAAGGAGTAGAATGGACAACTAAATCAGAATACTGACCAAGAGATTCATTTAAAAAAAAAAAAAAAAAAAAAAAAAAAAGCTGTGGTTTTCCCTCCTGGGCTCAAACGATTTGCGTTCATTTCTTGCTTTGTAACATTGTTATTAATCAAATGAATGTTCCATACATATAGTGCTTATAATTTTTGGAGCCATGAAATGAGACATAAGACTATTTTATTTGCGGTAACATTTTTGTAATCTATGTAGCGTCGTTTTAATTTAGAGATCATGGTTTTGTTCCGAAGTTGAAATCTTTTAAAAACTTTGGACACTTTTGAGCGAAAATTTTACGATTTCGTGCCAATATCCAGACCTTGCTCAGTAAAAAGAACAAAGAAACCGTTATTAAAAGACTAAAAACGACTGCATTCCTCACAAACCAACTTTGGTGAGTTACAGCTTTTTCCAATTAAACATATGTTGGTAAAGAGTTTGCCCCGAGGCTGTGGATGTTTGCCTCACACATTCTGTCTTCCACAACACTTACTCGTCAATACAAATTAGAGCTTTTAGCTTGTCAAGTAGTAACCTTGTTAACAGATGAATGTTACACGCCCCAAGAGATCCGCATTAAGTACGCAATCGTTTAAACGATGCTAGCCTTCTTCAGTTATCAGCTAGAAACCCTTTCTTCTGTCTGCCCTGAGTCATGCAGTTGTGTCTCACGCTTTCTGTGTTCCAATACATGAAACCATGCTTGATTGTTTCAGATACGCGGTTCAGCTGGAGAGAGGTAGTTTTACAAGTTGTGCATAAGCAAAGCTTTACTGGATAGAACTTGTTGCTCTGTGTAAAACCTTGCTGTATACTGCTGAGTGAAAACTGGATCAAGTCGAGTTCGTGACAATTCTCATGAACTTTTCCCCTTTGGCTAATTAATGTCAGTGGTCTTATCCTCAGACCACTTCATGGAATTGTGGGCCTCTAAATTTCTCAGAAAGTAAATAAGGTTACCAGACACCTTCTGTTTTTGCTAATAGCCTAAGGCCTTGTTCACACTAGCGACATAATGACAAAACGACATGTTCGCCTAAGTCGGTCATGTGAACATCGACATGATAAAGATCAACATAAGGAAAAGACCTTTTTTTTCTTATGTCGCCATGTTTGTCATGTAGTTATTATGTTGGGGTGTTCGCAAACATAACGATCAAACGTCCTTATTATGTCATTGTGGTCTGTCATGTTTATTTCCTTATGTCGCTGGTGTGAACTAAGCTTAACAAACAGCTATTGTTAATGTTAGTTTTTGCTCCTTTTACAGTCCGGGTGATGTTGATTGTCGATCTCAAGAGGACAAAAAAAAGCCCCGGAATTTCAGCACCCAAAGTTTATTATATTGGGCAGAGCTATTTTCTGATAAAACAATAAAGAAAATATTTCATTGTTGTTGTAGCAGCGCAAGAGTATTCCTTTTCTTCTTGAAAATTTAGAAATGGATCAGCTTTAAGTCTTTTGTCGCTTTGCATGTTCTTATAGCTAATTTTGCCCTAAATAGTCTTTTGATTAATTTAATCTCGCCATCTGCCAATAAAGAGGTCTAAATCTCTATGTGCGCTGCGACTACACTAAGCGAAGGAAAAGTCTCAATGGAGTTGACCGCTGGCCGCAAATCGGGTGACAAATTTAGCCGCTAGACGTCACAACTGGAAAATTTTAACATTTAGCCGTAAAAAGTTGAAAACCGCCAAAAAATTAGCCACGAACGAGAAAGTCTCAAGATCTCTTGTCGAGACCTTTTTGTGTCTAGTCTTGTGGTTTGGTGGTAAAGGGAAAAGCCGGGTGATTTAGTAGTAAGCTGTATTAATCTATAATTTCTGTAATAATAATTTTTTCCATCCTGGAATGGTCCAAAAACCTTAAATATCTTTAACACTAATCAAAATAAACTATTAACTTTGTTAAACAAGGAAAATTAATTTTAAACAATAGTACTTAAATTTTAAGATTTCCGTAAACCGTTAGCAAAATAAATTAACCCTCAGACGTATAAAAACCAAAATATCAACCTTTAGTCGTACATGTAAAAGCCACACCCCATTGAGACCGTCTTTTATTGACTCGAACCGTCGAAGTATTGTTTAAACGGAACATAAAACTCACGTTTAGCGACTAAATCATTGAGTAAGTTAATCACATGTTCAGCGAGGAAGCCATCGGATCGTACGTGCAAGATTTTCGAGAGAGGTTAAAGTGGAGATAAAAAATTTGGAAGAAAACGTGATTTCCGGATTGTTTAATTATATAACTAATTAACGAATTGTTATATCGTTAAACCATATGAATACACGAAAATCGATTCTTACATTGCAAGCGTGTGAAAGACTGACAACTGAATCGTGAGTAAATCGCTCGATCAACACACCTTTTATTAGTTTTCAGCAAGCTTTCTTCCGAGTTTCGTTCTTAAGGTCTTTTAAGGGAGTGAACCATTACCATTAAAATACCTAACAGATTGTGACCAACATCTTAATTCAAGCAGACAGGTGTTATTAACTGGGAAACATTTATTGATTTACTGTTGAATTCTCAGAATTAACTTTGATAGCAATGTTTGGTATCAACAAGGAGCGTTAACAATCCAGCTGGTTGCTTTTTGAGGTTCGTTCAACGAGCACCTAAGTGCTTTGAAAGTGTTAATTTGGTTAACTAAATTTAGCTCGACTCTGAAGGGATCACTGACCCCAACACTGACACCAAGGCTCCGTTCAAACTAAGGGAAGGCAGCTTTATTTCTACGGTTAGGCCTACCGTCTAAACCGATTCGTCAAGAAAACGGAGCTTTTCGAAAACGCTCTTCAAACCGGAGGAATTTGAAAAGACCGTTCTGCGTTTTAGTGCGGACGGAAAACATTTTGAAAACGAACCTTTTTGAAAATGACGACATCACGACAATCATGTGATTTCTCAGGCAGAGTTTTCCTCAAACACAACTCCATTGTTGCGTTTTTAAATTCATCCGGCGTAGTGTGGACGGAAAGCATTTGATGCGTGTTCAGAGTGAAACCTCCGTTTTCAAACTCCTCCGGCGTAGTGTGGAAGAGGCCTGAAAGGATCGCTGATCCTAGAAGTTACACCAAGGCAAAATCGCTGATCTAAAGATTGCTGATCCTTAAAAGACCTTAAAATAATTCTTTAAATCTTGACAATGTTTGGGAATTACATGATAACTTTGATGGACGCGTAAAAGAGTTCTCTTGAGGAAAAGTGTTCGAAGAATTGTGAGATGATGACTTCGCACGTGCGAGAACTCTGGTATTTCAAACCTCTATGACATCAGTATGTGTTTTTCTAATTGCTTGCTAGTGTACAACGTCTACAATAACTTTATTGTTGGTGTATATTTGATGATAACGCTGTAACATTGATTCCTAGGATACCAAGCACGGAGACTGAAAAAAGTACCTTGCGAACATTGTCAAATCGCACTCATTCACCTTGTTCTTTAAGCTCAGATGATTAATGCTTAGGGATAAATTCAATTGATACCACTAGTTCTAGTTATTTCACAGTTCTTCTCAAACTCATTTTAAAATAATTCATCGAGTTTAAACAAAGTAAACCGTGACTGTGGCGGTGTTTAGATTTCTGATCTTAAATGACATTCATTTTTACGATTTTATTTCTCCGTTTTCTCCTTAGTTTTAGTTTTGACTGGGAAGATATATCAATCCCTCAAGACTATGTTTTACCACATTTCCAAAAACTTCAAAGTTCGTCGAAAATACTCCGCTACACGTCATATTTTCAACTCTCTTTTCGGTGTTTGGAAATGTGGTCAAACACGGTCTGTCCTGTTTGATACATAACATGAAAACGCTTCGGTTTTGGCATTACCGTCATGCAGGAAGAGCAGGATATCAAACAGTAACAACATAGCGCATGGTTGACTCGATTCTGATATTTAACCGAGGGGACCATTCAGCTTAAACTTTGCCCAGAAATGAAACACTTTCGTGACTTTCAAGGTATCGCCGCCAGCGTATCGTGGAGCGAAATTTAATAATTTGCTCTAAATCCTCAAGTTATGCGCTCTTCGAATTGGGATGGTGTTCTGCAATAAACGGTCATAGCAGGGGGACTTACGCGTTATCTAAGGGACTTGGGAAACGTATAATAGTGTAGGAAGCCTGAAAGATATACTCTGAATTACAGTAACAGCAAGCTAAGTAAGTTGATCTCATTCTCGACACGAAAAGGGGGTCAGCATTTAAGGTAAGATTTGTCTTAACCAATCTTCCAGTATAACTACTAAATTTTGTTTCGGCCGATTCAGTTAACATAAAATCTTAAAATTCAAAATTGTAATAAAATAACTAGCTACCTTTGAAGACTTTCAAATCGAGTCAGACTGTTTCCTTAGAGATATGCGCGGATATAACTTTAAGTTAAGCGTCTGTTACAAAAAAAAAAAAAAAAAACATAGTTCGAGGTCTAAATTTCAATAACTGCGTCACGAAAAGCAGTACTTTTCCTTTCTCTGAACGACTCTTAAAATTATGTCCCATTCGAATTCAGAAACCTCTCCCGTAGAGACCTCTCTCGACACAACGTCATGCATTGTTCGTCTGTCGGAGTGTCTGTTTAGTCGGTGGCATTGTTTGTAGGCGTAAGGTTATATGTTGATTTAGCATTGTAAATACAAAGCCGTACATTTCTCAGTTTCGTTTGTTTACTGATTGAAGATGGCTGAGTAAAATGATACAGCGTGGAAACTGGGAGTAAAATTTTGACTGTTATCAGATTTTACTGAGCGGGTTTCCTTTTAAGTTCTAAAGGATTAACCTAATGCTCTTCAAATTCCCCCCCAAAAAATCTTTAATTTTTTTCTTTGCTTCTATGTTCTTCTCTGTGTTTACTCTTTTTCTTGCTGAAAAACTAATATAAAAGGTCTGCGACCTTGTTCTAGTTTAAATTTCAAATCCTTTTACGCTATTCTTGGCTAGTTCTAACAGAGGTTTAAAAAGCATACCTCAGTTTTACACAGCTTTACACGTTACTGAACAAATGCGACTAAAAGCTGTCTTGAATTTTACACTGTTTCCCCAGCTTCGCCATTAAACATATGGTTTGAGGCCCCAAAAGTCATGAACAGGCAGTATCGATAGGATTATGTTTAATATGGAACTAGAGAAATAATTTAAAGGTATGAAGTATTTCTACGTAGAACATGCGGCTAAACGTTTTCCTCCTGAATCTAAGAGGTCATCGCGATTTCTGAGAATATTGGCAGTGTGCCAACTTAATTAAAGCCATTGTTTTAGGTATTCCAAATGCATTGCAATTTCATTACTTGAATACTAGATGCTAGGATTATTTTAGAAAGACCATATGTAACCTTGGTAATCATGGTCAAAATTACCATGGTTAAAATGGTAGTTTCGTTGTCGACATAAATGAAATTCTGACGGTTATCGATAAATAGCAATGCCCTCAATTATTGATTTTTTTTCTCTCTCTTCCACTTCAAAACAAGATTTTCGTAACAAAGAGAACATCACACGTAAGCCGGTAACAAAAGCAGAGACCGGATTCCTTTATTATGGTTAAAGGGATCGGTCAAGGTTTTTTTTAATCGTCTGCAACCTTGGAAAATTACGTAGACATTCAGGTGTTGAAACTGTTTTGAGAATTCTCTTCATCGTGTGCCATATCATATTAGTTAAATTTTTCGAATGTTTCCAATTGCCCCTAACTTTTGATCATGCAAACCTATTTAGCGCATAGCGCGAGTTACAAAGTATTTTCCAGGCATTTTCTCTTGAATAGTGGAAGACAATTATGGGAAAACAAAATCAAGACTTAGCATCAGTTTAAAAACAATCAAGACAATTTCAGATGGAGATCCCACGCATATATCTTAGATAAATCTCGATTTCTCTTTTTTTGTCATTCTAGAGGTAGACTGAGGTAATGGGATTATCACAATAACTTCCGTTTGATAGGAAGATCACGCGAAAGAAAATTGATGGAACTTTTCCTCGCGTTTCCTTTATGTCCTTGATAACAGCTCTTTGTTGATAAACGAACGGTGGCAAGCTTGTTGTGTTAATTTTCGTTCGCACGTCACTAGTTTCGCTGTTTCTCGTGGGTTCAAAGTTGTCGGGTCTTCAAACAATGTACTGGCTCGTAAAGTCTTTGCCATCTTAAATACTTGACACAAAACGGCGTCTTATCTTGCTGAAAGATGGCTCTTCCACCGAATTATCAACACTACATTCTGGTATACACTGAACATAAACACTAGTCAAGTAAAATGCAGTGTGTTATTTCTGGATTTCGCTCGACTTGAGGCGATAACGGTTTGCTGTTGTTTCGATTTCTTGATTGCAGACGTTTTGAAATCGTTTTAGATTTTTACTTCGTTGGTATTTTTACAAAATTTGAAGTCGCGACCAGTCAAACGACTTTCGTGTTTTTTCTGTCTGTGACAGAACTTTCCTAGACGCGATGCAAGGTTATCTAACCAAAGAAAAGTGTCAAAAAAAGATAAATTCAGAATAAGTTCGGCGATTTTTGACTGTCACAAAGGAGCAAACTGTCTTGTGTGGAAATATTTTAGACTTGTCTGTTACTTTTGTAAAAACAGACTATGCTATCATAAGGGTAGAAAAATAAGAAAAAAAGGCAAAGTTATTGATTCAACCTGAGTGTATCGTGCAACTAATTAAGTAAAATTACTGAAAGTTTTCTTGCATATTGAATGTGTGCCGCTCAGTGAAATGGGCGAACAGCTAAACAAGCGAGGAGGGTTCTTCAGTTATTTACCGGCAGTATTTGACAAGTAAACAGTGCATATTCGTTTTGCATTGCTCCGCTAAATAATCAAGCTGTTCACATTGACAACAAACTTTATATACGTGTAAGACGCTGTAATCAATAGATGCTGTAATCAATAGCAGCTTAAATCTTCAGACTGTTTTCACTGGAGGCCTTTCTGTGAAAATAAACACGTTATGCCGTAAGTCTGACCTTACGAAAGATTATACCTTTTAAGTTAAGATACGCGAAATCCGAAATAGTAGCCTGGAATACAGAAAACTTAACCCCAGATTGCAAGCGAGTTTAAACCGAGTGGGATTCAGTTAAAACCAAAAAGATTGTCTCAATTAATCACTTACTTTGACAAGGCAGTTTTGTTATCTAAAAATTCATAGATGTCGAGATAACAGAGTCATCGACGTTTTGTCATTTTGACTAAATAATAGGCATTGTTTTAAGTACTTCAGCGACACAAATAATCGCAAACATGTGTTCGTCTAATGTATTTTAGATGAGTTTGTGGACGTTATCGATGATATAGGATGAATGAAAGACATATTTAAGTGAGAGGGCGAATTGATAATTAAGGAAACACAAACAAATTAAAATAAAAACTCTCTCAATTAACCTGCGTGCGAATTGTGTTAGAAGGAAACTTGTAACGCCGTGCTATGGTCAAAGCTACTGATCCGATTGAGCAGCACAACTGGTTTTATATGTGTAAGCAGCTAAATTGAACGAGAAAAGTTTCCCCAAGAATGCATCGTTATCCCTTTCCATACAGTATCGTTAGCACTGAAACTTGTGGCCGAACTGAACGACCGCAACAAAAAATGCAACTCTCGGTTGTATCGTATTGTGTAAACACCATGATTGCCAAAGTCAAACCCTCTCTAATACAGTGGAACCCCGTTAATACGGACACCAAAGGGACATGATAAAGTGTCCGCATTATCCGGGTGTCCGTATTAAGCGGGCTAATTTAAAAGAAAATATATGAGCTTTTTAGTTGTCGGGACAAAGAAAACTGTCCGTTATAAGCGGGTGTCCGTAGAGCGGGGTTTCACTGTAATATCTTTTAGCATAAATTCCTAATGCGCGATGATTCAAATCAAAGCCTTCGAGTTGTGTACTTTTTGACATGTCGTTAAATTTTGAATATTTTACAAAAGAAACGAAAGTTCTTTTTTTGGGAAATGGGAATCTTATCGAAGCATTTAAGTTAGGCGTCCTTGTTGAACGCTTCGACAAGAAACTCGAGGCGCCTTTTCTTTTCTCTTAAGTACTGAAAGTTTATACGTCCAAACATTACAAGCTTCCTCAATATAGACTAAGCATGTCAGCGGCATTTTGAGTTAAGTTCTGATCAATGTTTATTGTCTGGAGCCCATGATACACTTTCAAAAGGAATTGCCGCTCGTTTGTTATTATCAGAAGTCTTAGTGTACCAGAACCCGACTCTACGTGTGTGTATTTTGTCTCCGATAGTTAGTTTAATAAACCGATAAGGCTGTTAACTAGACAATGAGAAAATTGTACAACAAACATTCTCACGAAGACTTGTTTCTCTATCTTAGGCATTTAAGACCATGTGTGTTCGCCAAGCTGCAAGAGTTTAGAGAATCGTTCAGTTGAAATCGTTCAGATTTGGCTCGCCTGGAAGACGAAAAGTGGCACTTTATTTTGAACCGGGTCGTGAAATAGGCAATTTGACATTGTTTTACTATGCACCCATTATAAATCAAATCCGATCAAACACAATACTACTACACTCTGCAGTTTTCACTCAGCGAAGGAAGTAAAAATGGGCCCAGAAGGAAAAACTAAACGTGGCGACTATTGTCACGTCAGGTAGTAGAATATGCTTGATGAAAAAGCGACTGATGTAGTTTGTTATTCCTAAAATGTCTTGACAACAAGAATGTCCGAGAGATCATGAAAAAACCGAGTGGTTTGTTTAAAAGCCTCGGGGTTGTTACTCTCACCATAAAATGGCGCCATCCTCAACACACAAGAATACTCAATGACATAATCGTCATGGAATATAGGTAAATTCTGATTACATTTCTGTTTCTAGAACTTTGAACAAATTGAACTTAATTGCTTCTAAGGTTGAACTAGCCTGGAAGCAGAAAGTTTGACTCAACAAGTTTCAAGAGAGCGGTCGAACGAGACTTTTGATCCTTTGCCTCGAGTGTCCCTACTGCTTCAGAAATTCTCCACCCACTATTATTATTATTTTTTGATTAGTCCGTAAACAAGATATCATTCTTTCCTTACACAATCAGTCATTTGAACGCGATTTCTTTGATATTTTACCGCCTAAAGAAGATTTCGTAAAGGGCGGCACATCTGTCGATTGAAGCTCCGCCTGTAGTGTGAATTACAAGATACACTAAAGTACTTTTGTAAACACGCTGTTGTTGAAATAAGCGAAATCGAAGAAGAAATAACATTAGTAAAACATATTTTGCAGTTTAACACCGGGAAGAGAGGTGCAATTAAAAGTTTGTCAAGACTAGACTTTGTAGGCTTTTACCTTGCAAGATAACGATGAACCTATGGCTGGTGTTCCCGCAACATTTTCTCGTTCTACCAAAGGCCAGAGCAGTTGTGTGATTCAGACCTTGGCCAATTTCAGTTCTCAGTAAACTTTTGAAAAGTAAACATCACTTTATCTAGATTCTGCTGAAGTACGAAAGGACACCAGGGAATAGAGAGTTAATTTCTTAATAAAATTACTCACGAATCGTAGCCGGGGAACTCAGAAAACAAACACTTCATTGCAAAATACGTTGCCAGATAAAATGCAATTGAATTATGCCTCATGGAAATATAGATGCCACTGTAGCCTTCGTGTTAGAAAAAGTTTGTAGTGGTGTAGTGCATTTCCTGTAATCAACCCTAAAATTAACTTGACAGATTTTAAAATCCTTGAGATTTAGTGCTTTCCAAAATGACTTTCCTAGTTCCCTAGTTTCTTTGAGCTAGGGGCCCGGGCATAATAGCTTTGTTTAGAACTAAACCAGTTTACACAGACAAAAAAAAAATCTATGAGTAAAATTTTATATTAAGACCTTTTAACAGCAGAGTGATTTAACACCAGGTTTTCAAGCTATCATTTTTTTGTGCACAGGAAACAATGCTCCAAAGACTGGTTTGATACCCGAACATTCAAACAGTTTAACCCATGAAATTATTAGTTCTCTTTTTATCGTTTCCTTCAGCTTTCACTGTTATAGCTTGGTCGAAACTCTTAGCATTGTGTACGTAAAATTGAAATTTGGTAAGTTTTCTTGGGAAATGGCGTACCAACTTCAAGATAACAAGTGTTTTTCTGACAACCTCTCTGCCGAATAAAATGTTATGCTTGTTTTTTATATTATCACTTAAAGTAGACGATCACAGCAGGGATGATGTTTGTATCTAAAATATATATACACTAAATTTATATCTCGTGGTTATCTGGATCAACTCAGCCTGTTTCCTGATGTCAAAACTATCCTTAGCTTAAAGAATATGGCCATATACGTTCGTTTCTTCTTGTATTTCACAAGTTACTGCATCATTCACTTGGTGTCGTTGTTTTGCAGTGGACGGCTGTGCGAAACTGTATCAAAATGTATAACGCACGTGCAGCGCCAATGTGAAGCTCATAACCTTTAGGTTGATCGACGTTCCTGTTGTAGGCGCCGTTGTGGTTTGGTTTAAATCGCAAGCATAAACCACACAGGTGTCATAAAAGTTTGACTGGGAAGGAATATGCACTAGTGTACAGAAATTGATACATTTGAATGCCTTCCTTCCAAAATCGACGTAAAAACCTGACCACAACACCGTCCTTACTGCACAATATTTCTTGATGGCGTGTCGGAAAGTTCTTCTCGATTATTTTTCTATGTTCTATCTTTAGGACTATTTTAGGAACATCCCTTCTTTATGGCGTCGACGTTTTGCAGTTCCGTCTCACAATTATATGGGAACCAAACAGGTCTCTTGTCTTCAGGTTTTCATCGAAAAGTGCAGATGAAAGAGCTCGATCGTTTATTAACCTGGGTAGCCTTCTCCAGTGAAGTCAAAGGGGGCCATTTTGTTATTTTGGACCCTCCCACACAGTAAGAGGTGTTGCACACTGGGATTGAACTAAACTTTAGCTTTAGCTGCCTTATTTACGTGAAATCCGGCTCGCTTTCAACCACAAACCACAAAAGTCGAAAATCTAAAAGGCTTGCTGTAAGTACGTGCTTGCAGCAGATGTATTGGTAAATTGTGTTCAAAATGGAGCCCCAAATGTTGTGCAATAAAAGTTGAAAGATATTTTAACAATGATATTTGGCTTCCCGGTTACGAAAAATATAAACATCGGACGTATAATTAAAAGAAAATTGAAGAGAAAGTGATTAGAAGAGATTCAAAAGAAAAAATTGGGAATAATTTCGTTTTAATAATGTTTCGCATATGGACAACTAAGTCAGACATTTCTGAATACCTCTCAGTTTAAAGTGACTGAGACAGAATTACAAAGAAATTGTAAAAATATACACAACTTTGAATGCAATCTAACAATATAAACAATAAATAATCTAACGCAATTTTTGTTTGATCCATTAACTAAGAGTTTCCCATCAGTTTAACCAACTTGTTTAAACAATCAACAAAAGATTTTCAGGGCTCTTAGATATCATCTACAGCTGAGCTCTTGGTGGAAGACTCGCTATTATACAAATTGCAACGGCTATTCATTTGCAAAGTACATAAGTTGTCTTAAAAAAATGTGGTTTATCGTCGGTTGTGTAGCTCAAATACGAACTCAGCGTGTTTTGAAGAGCTAACTAGTAAGAGCAACATAACAAAGGGCACTACAAGATACTTAAGTATAGTAGAATGCCTTTTAAGATCAGCATTGAGTTATCTTCATCAAGTGGTCTTTGAAATTTTGACGATTTTGCGTTGCCTTTTCCAGCGATCACGAACTAATTTAACAGTGTTCAGTGTATCGAACATCGATCACCACAAAAAAAGCTAACAACTTCACTCACCGATCGTTTAAATGTACATTGAGACCGTCAGTGGCTCGCCGTAGGAGAAGAACATTTCCCATCACACTTACAGTTTTTACACCCACGTATTGTGTCCACGTATAAGTCTTAACATATGTAGAACAACAGAATTCAAGAGCTACCAAATAACTTGCAATTGTGAAACGATGAATGTTCGGCAAAGCGACAACGAACAGTGTTTTTTTCTAGCGTCCCACAGTCAACAGGCGAAGCTAGCTCGTAAAAATTTCGGATGCGCCACTGCCGTCATGTTGTGAGCACGTCGGTCGCGATTTCGTAAGATCACACGTAGTAAACGTGGTGCGGAAAAGCGCAATCTGTAGATGGTGAATCGAGATTTAGTGAAGGAGGACTTCAGTTCCTCAGCTCCATTGCCCAAACATATTGTGGCCATCCAGTCCGGCCTCGCTTCCTTTGGGACGAGTCGTTTGGACCTGCAGGCTATCGAATAAGAAACATGTAACACTAAAGATCAAGAACACATTACAAGTTGTGCTTTTCGTTGAAGCGTTGGGCAAATGCTTCTAAACCTATCCGTTTATATATATTATACTTACAATGCTTTCTCTTTTCCTCTTTTCGCGTCCCTCATTCTGGAAAGCCAAATCTGCCACAAAGTTGCGATGACTTCGACCTGGTTTTCCATCGTTGCTCTCCTCGAGAATTTCCATTAAAAACTTGATATAGCTGATGGCGAGCCTCAATGTTTTGATTTTCGACAACTTCGTGTCAGATGGAACATTGGGGATATGGTCACGAAGTTCAGCAAACGCGGAGTTCATGGTTAGGGTTCGCTTTCTCTCTTTACGATTTGCAGAGCCGCGAGGTACCTCGGTAGAGTTGTTTGATTCGGGAACCGTTGAAGTCGGTGGATCGCAGGGCTCGACTTTGGGTTTCTCTTCTTTCTTCGGCTGCTCCATTTTACAGTTACTGAAAATCTCGCAGTTCCACAGCGAAAGGAAAGAACTTGAGTGAATGAAAGCGCCGCAGCTTAATTGCAAAACCACTTTCACTGTAGACGAATTAGCTGTGAAACTCGCGCGCAGCTGTGAAACGAGACCCAACTGTGACATAAACTGGCTGACGGAAGTTAGTCAACGCTTAGCTAACACTTATCATCCAATTACAGGGCTCTAAAAACGTGGAATTAATGATAAGATTGATCTTTTTTGACAAACGTGATTACGAATCGTACTTGTAAAGTTTTGATGCCAGCAGAAAAATATGGGTAAACCGTTTTGCCCTTTGTTATGATTCCGCATAAATGAAAAAGTAAATGGTTCCCGTACTTAACTTTCCTGGACTTGTCAAGTGCTATGAACTCTTTCCAAACAAACACATGAACATTAATTGATGTGTTTACATACTTGTCTGTAAATTTCTCGGAACGCCCTACAATCAGCGTCAAAGACTCCGGCAGTACACAAATTTCAGCGAGTCGTGTATATAAAGCACACATTTTATTACACATCGACGAAAATTATCTTCATTTGATTTACGTAATTTTTTAACGAGGGTCGGACAACGCTCCTTAGGGCCAGGCATGTCGTTTGTCAAATCACACCTCCATTTTAATGTCATTAATGAGCTATTATTATTTTGCTTTGTTTTCTCACGAGGGCATCGAGGTGCAAAAATGTTACGCGACTGAAACGAATCTACGGAGTGTCGCTTTTCAACGTAAATATTACGCTACTGCAGCACTTAGTTTGTTCCAAACAACCGCTTGAGAATTCAAAAGGATTAATAAGCCGGCACCTCTGACCCAAAAACCATTTGTTTGCGCTATTCCCACATATACATAGAATCCTGATTGGCGTGTGTTTGACACAAGTCAGTCAGGACATCTATAATTCCGGAAACAGTTCCAGTAGGTTATGGTTTCCGGTTAAAGGATAAGCGCAAAGTTATTTATAAGTCAATTACTGCATATGGCGCAGATCCAGGATTGGAAGTTCAACACATCCTGAGACTTGAGGACCATGATACAACAGAGATAAAGTGGGTAGGCGGATAGTAAACAAAACTTCACTTGAAAACTTGCCACGGTAGAATACCGAAATTGGGGGAAACTTTTGCGGTACTCCAAGAGTCAATTTTTTTAAAAAAAAAAACCTAATTGTATGACTTAGTCATTTTTTTTCGATCTTATGTCTTTGCGCAGTACAGATCTCGATCAACATTGCACTGGTGATAAAAGAGGTTTGTCATGGTTGTTAAAAAATACTTAACACCCTTCACTAGACTCGCGGACGCTGATTGGCGGTGGAACGGCCTCGGCACCATACAACGAAAAAAAAAGTTTAGAAAGCTATAACAGCTTTAAGATTTTTACCACTTTGTTTTTCTAAGAGCTTCGTTTATCACAGGAATTAGCCAGGAATTGTTTATCCCCAATTGCGGTTTCCATTTTCCCCGGCAGACGACGAGCAATGTAAGAATGTCAAGTCTCTTTTTTTTTTCTAAATCCAATAACGGACTCCTGAAGGAATACAATGAATCACCAGGTGGATTACGTCTAACCCTAGTCTGTCTTAACGCGCAGTACAAGCGACCCCTAAGTCATTTGATGTGGCATGAATAGACTGGGCACTAGTCCGATTTTTCCCGCCATCTTATCTTAGCGACCAAGCCTTCTGAATTTCGCCAGCAACGCCTGGTAGATATCTGCTGTCGATCAACATGCTTGAACCGCTTCTCGAAGTTTTATCATCGCAGAGGATAATTCTTGCAAGTTCTTCGCCAAGAAGATGTGAAATCCTGCGAAAAGTTGTAAGAATATTGCAATATACGCATGTTTGAGGCATATTTTCGGAGTAATTTTGTAGATATTCGTGTTTAATAACTCGTGTCCATTTTCAACTGAATGAAGGGCTTGAATTTTGACGTAATTCCATCAAGATTTGAGGAAACGCTCGATAAAAGCGCCTTCAAACATCCATATGAGTATGTTTTGGAAAATTCTAAGCAAAAAGCTCTGGAGGTAGCCGGGAGAATCGATGAGGTAAGGGCGAGTTGCTTGACTGTATAAAATAATCTCATTTTTAATTGAAAGGCTGTTCCATAATTTCTGACCAACCTCAGCTTCTCTCCCCACGGCCCCGCCTCCCACAAACCGGAGAGCTAACCGTACACAGGCTAACCTGAATGATATTCAGGCCAACCAGGGTTTTCAAATTGAAAAAATGTAGCAGGAGGAAATTGTAAAGTAGCCAGAGCACTATTTCGTCGCGATACGGCGGCCTTTTGGGGTAAAGTGCTGGTGAGGAGAACCCCTTCTGCACAGGGGAATAGGGTGCTCCCCCTGGAAAATTTTGAAAATCAGAGTCCCTTGAAGTTTATTCCGGTACATTTTATTGCTAACTGATTTTGTTTAAGGCCACTATACACTTATCAACCAGGGTTAGTGTTGTTGCTGGGTATACAAGACCCTTCCATGTCTGGTGCATCTAACAAAAGTAATGAATACATGGGTGTTTACCACTTGTCAGAATAAACCAGTTGGGATGACCGTTGAATAATGGTAAGGGTTTTTCCAAAATCAGAAAACCAATCGAACGAGATGGCGCTTACCATTTGCTATTTGATTTCTCATAACTGTTTTCAGCTGATAAGAGACTGGAAACTGGAAAATTTACCAAATGGTGAGGAAATTTCCGCCATTCCGTTCAGAATGGAAAAAGAAGACTACCTCCGGAGGTAGTCTGCAATTTCCTAACGAATTTTTGGGAAAATTACGGTTCCATTTGACTTTCAACCAAAATTTCTGGATTTTTTTGCTAAATGGTAAGCACCCCTTGTGTCAATTTTTACTGTTTATTCTTTACACCCTATATACCAGTGAAGTTCACAAAGTGAACACATTTTCCTTGAGTTCAGTTTTAGAGAAACACTTAGTTTTGGCCCCCCAAAATGCATTATCCTGCAGTTCTTGCTCAAGATCGTTTTTGCTTTCGTAGTGAAAGAGAGCTGCATAAACGGAATTAACGTAAAATTTCCAGGGCAACTTCCGTTGATATCTGTCCTTCTACATACATAAGTATCACAACAAAGTCAGCAGTTTCGTTTCTTTCAGAACCTATTCGCAGTTAGTTTTCCTGAAATTCTGAATGCTCGCATTGTTGAAGGGTTTTATTGGTAAGACTTCTTTCAACCTTTCGTTGAAAATGCATTTGGTGCAGTCATGATGAGTAACATTTCATGAGGAAGACTGCCTTTGCATTCACTACGTGAACGTGGCTATGGCCACGGATACTGCTGGTCGGATTGTTTTATCGTCGCTTTCAGAACTGGAACAACACGTAATATTTGTTAACGCCAATTCCTAAAATTGCTGTCACTTGTTTGTCTTTGTGACTTCTCAGCTGTGGAAAGAAAAGACAGCATCGTTTGATGCCTCCGCTTCATCTTGGAAACTGTGCACATGAGAAGAAATCTCAGTGCCGCCACGCCAATACATGCACGTCCGTGCACAAGAGCAGACTTTCTGCCAAAAAATGCTCTTGCTTCAAAGTTCGAAAGGTACATATAACAGCTGCCTGTTTGTGTATTTTTTTTCCCATCTGTTAGTGTTTATTTATTTCTTCAAAAAGATCAGATTGCAATTACATCGGTGAAACAGAATTGTCTATTAATAAAATTTGGAATGCGAAAAGTACCTGGCGCAAATGCTTAAAGTAGCTGGTGACTTGCTCCAGACGCCAGCTAAATTTGAAACCCTGGCCAACTGGAGCACTATCCAGGCTAACTGGAGTATTATTCAGGACCATTCAGGCTAATCAGAGTGCAGGCTCAGGTTATGGTTAGCATTCAGTAATGGAAATACTGTTACACTAAGTATGGGTTATTGACCAAGCTTGTTTGGTCAAGATGGCTCGATATTGGCCAAGTTTTTTTTTTGCATGTTTATGGACCGAGACGGAGTCGAGGTCCATAAACTCGCAAAAAAAGAACGAGGTCAATATCCAGCCATCTTGACCGAACAAGCTTGGTCAATAAAGGATTTATTATATGGCTTTTATGGAATTTTTTCTTGCGGAACACGGTGGGTAGTCCCGAGCTGGCAAGATAGCCCCATCTTGCCCGCTCGGGTAGCCAATCACAGCGTAAGATTTGATTCATCTTGCCCGCTCATGGAGCTAGCCATATAATAAGTATGCTTAAAAAGTCTGCAGTCTGCATTCAGTATTTTGTCGCCAGTCTGCATTTTACCCCCAGTCTGCAATGTGCAGTCTGCAGTCTTAATACCAACAATTGGACTGCCTTAGGAAGTGTCAGCAGGGCAAAAATCAATAATTTGATATTTAATTTGTAGCTATGCAGGTAAGCTATTTGTAGCGAGCTTATTGTTTTACTGGTTACAAGTGCAGAGGTCTCATGATTATCAGCTGCATATTTTTGTTATTGGTCATAAATCATATGACTATCATAACATTAATTGCAATAAGTTTGGCAACAGTTAACTTCCAGAACTCATGTGGTCATTGATCATCTAGACTTATATTAATAACAGGTTGTCAATATCCACTTTAAGCCTTAATATCTTGAAAACGTTGTATAAAAGAGTGGTAAACAATGAATCCTAACATAATTCAAAAAGGATGCAACCCACCATAGCAAATAGCTGTTTTAAAAAGAAGGATATCATAGAAATTGGCAAATCCTGGATCGTCTGAGTTGTTGTTCCTACAGTGTGAGAAACAGGCCCAAAGGATGAGTTTATGTCTCATAATTTATATGCCAAGTAAGAGCTCAGTGTCATAATGTATAGATTTAGCCAAGCCTAAAAGCAGAGCTCCTGGTCTGAGTTGTTCAAAGCCTGATTAAGCTAACCCAGGATAAGCGAGAAGTTTGATTTGAGTTTTGAACTTTGCAATGAAGTTTTCTGTTCATATTGTTTGGCCTTCTGTTTTAAGTTTGAATAATCTCAAACTACACAAAGCAAGAGCAATGAAAAACATTTGTATACAAACAAAAATTATATTTCAGCTAACTTTTAGTCCTGGGTTAGCGTTAAACAGTTTCTGAACAACCCAGCCCTGATTACTACAAGTCAACCTGACATGAGCCCATGATCCAATCGAGAACCAGAACGTGGTCAGCGGTCAACTTTTAAAAGAAAGGTGATTTCGATGAGTTCTAAACTTGAGCCCATGATGTGGTCATGTGATACTGGTCAGTGGATACTTTGTTTTGACAGGTGTTAATTGACCATAACATGGATGTCTAATATCAAAGAAATCCACGCTTTAAACCAGTAGGCTGCATGTCTCAGTCAACCTACTGTATTAACTGGAGTATGGCTGCCATCTTTCACGACTCCACCGCCGTCATCATTGTCGTGCATATGCCCCCACAAGCAATACCACCAGTCATGATAACCATGAGAAAATCAATTCATGGGTTTCCTTTTCTTTCCTATAGGAGTATGGGGCTCCGCTTGGTGGCCCTTTGGGCCAACAGAACACTGCTATGAAAATGGTCAGTCATGACATTCAAATTTCTTATTTTTTTTTTAGAGCAACAAAGCCAACTTGATTATAGGAGCTGATACTGTGGTTGTAAGTAGGATTAACTGGCATGTATAAATTTAGATAATTTGATCATGATATAATTAAGACTGTATAGTTTGCAGGCTATTGTCTCTGAGGCATATCCTTCTCCATCCCATTTACTTCTAAACTTCTGAGACACATCAACTTGCTTGTTTTTTAACTATGTCTGAGCTGAGGCTGATTATGACAGTTTCTTCAGCCCATAATCAATCACCTGGAAGTCATCTAACAAATTTCTTATTACCCAAGCTTGCTTAGAATTTACTCTCAGTCAAACTATCCAGATCTTTCTGCACAGATGTCACTGCACTTGACCCATAGTTTCTAACCTCGTAGAGCAAATACCCTCTCAGTAGATAGATAAACACCTTCATTTTAAAAGTAAAGATCTAAAGGTAAAAATTTCAGGGTAGTCCCTTCAGGGAGCTTACAAAGCATCTCTGCTATCAATAGGAGCCCTGAAGTACACCGGATCCTTGTTAAATAACTTACAGTACGGACATTTGCACCATAAATACATGATATTTTTTGTACCTTTCTTTTTGGTGACTGAAGAATGAAGGCTCTTTATATAATGTACAAGACTAGTATTTTCAAAATATAAAAATACTGAATACTTATGTTAAAATAAAGAGCACTCATTCTTTTGTCACTAAAAAAAATGTATATTGTCTGTAAAATATTTTACATTTATTGAGACTCAAGGTTTTAATATTACAAAACTTGCTTCTACTCCAATAAGCTGGCAAGTCTGACATGTAATGATTTTCA
The DNA here is from genome assembly GCF_042242905.1 of Orbicella faveolata. Lineage (NCBI taxonomy): Eukaryota > Metazoa > Cnidaria > Anthozoa > Scleractinia > Merulinidae > Orbicella > Orbicella faveolata. The sequence goes on from NW_028301564.1 coordinate 14,617,014, forward strand.
AAAATGACTTATTCCTTCATCAGGTCTTGGATAAAGAAATTCTGGAAAAACCCAAAGATAAAGATAATGCATTTTCTATGTTGAAAAGGTGACTTACTGATCATTGATTTCATAGTATCGAGCATTTGATGTTTCAATATTTGGTTACATTATACGTGAAATAATGAACCAAGTGCTACTAATTGATGCAATTAAAAGTTCTGTAACTCATTTGTAGTTTGAGTGGCAAGGATCATGCTGTGTTCAGTGGTGTTACTCTTTTACAAAGTGATGGTACAAAAGGTGTGTATATTACACAATAGGAAATTCTTCAGTCTATAATCTAACTTGCGAACAGGCTCCTGGCGAGGGTGAAAAAAAGAATTTGGCAAGCGAAGCAAGTAGGGTGGGGCAGGGCGGAAGAACCTGTTGACATTCTATTGATGCTGCCGTTCCATGAATCTAGTATCCTGTTCTGATGGGTTAAATCACTGATTGCTGACAGCTTTTTTATCTGCCCTCACCGGGAATCTGTTCACAGGCTATCTATAACCTAAATTATTTCCTTAAATTACTAAATGTAACTGGTACTAGTTATCTGTTCAAATCCAGTGGTTTGGAGGAGACATACCGTGTATGACCCATCCACCTGTGCTGGCACTTTTCTGGTTTCTGTAAGGTGAAGGGACTAGAACTATTGATAGACGCCCCTGATGCTAGTCCATTGCAGGTCCCTCAAAGTATTTTGCCTGGTTGCCTAGCATACAGTCTGTCAGGGACGTATTTATACAAACAGTGTACAATGAGCTACAAAAGTGTTGAGACGCTTGGCAGTAAAATTCTATTTTTGAGTCACTTGGAAGCATTCCTTCCCCTTCCCCCAAAACAATGTTGATTTTTCTATCTTAGTTAAGACTGCACAGACCACAGTACACGACATTGAATTGGGAGGTCGGGGGTATCAGAGAATTAATGCTTGATGCAAATGAAATACAATGAGGTTCAATATCGAAAAGTGTCATTTTCTAGAAGTGTCTCAACTACTTTTGTTGTCCATTGTAGTACTCCTGCCAGGGGAAAGGCACTACAGTGTATCAGTTGGGGTTCATCTTGTGTGAGAACACACAAAAACACAACTAACCTGCAGCAATTGGCATAAAATCACGGGACTGTAGCTAAGGAAAAAATTAAAGCTGGCTCATTAACAAGACCAGCTGGCTTTTCTTGGCCTCTGGATATTTAAAGATACCATTTTCAGTAGTATTCATTTTTCTAATGAAATGTCAGCCAGTGATAAGCTCTCTTTTAGTGGTAAAATGTGCCTGCAGTGGTCAGTTAGCTACATCAGGGATTTCATTGAGAGCCAGGGACCAGGCATATTGACTGGCTGTGAGGATTATTTCATCCGCCTGGTTTGAACATCAAGAAGAAGTTTTTCTTGTAAAGAAATCAAGTTCGAAAAGCTTTGCCCACCTGTGAAAACCAGTTGCCCTCCTGCTGAAAACGTAAATGAAACTCCTGCTACATCCCTGAAATAGAACTTATTTTTCTGTTCCATTTTTTGCCCTCATAAAAGGCTGGTGTTTATCAGTCAAAACAGTGTCTTGCCATTAATTGATGTTATTATATGGCTGTGTCTCACAAGGACTGGGAACAACTGAATTCACGAATTTGATTAGCTGAAATCGATATTGACCGCGGTGTAGATTTTCCCATCTAGACCGGTTTCATTTTGCGTTGAAAAAGTAGCAAACTAAAATACAAAAATGTTCACCGTTTTCTTTTATTTTCTTCTCTATCATTTATGGAAGTGCCAAGAAGCCTGGTGACTAAAAAAGTAAAGAGGACGAGCAAATTTCGGAAGGTTTAAGTTAAGCTCATCGCCGTTCGCAAGCAAACCAGTTACATTAAACGAATTAATGTTTTCTTCTTTCCCATATAATAAACATCTTATTAACCAAGCTAAGTCGGTCTGTATGGGAGAATCTTGACTTCAGTCGTGTGTACAGACGTCACTGCGTTCGGTCTGTACTCATGACCTCGGTCAAGATTCTCCCATACAGACCTGCTCGGTTAATAAGAGCTAGATATTAAATAATTGAATGTAAAAGGAGCATTCTACTTTTTTCTTAGATACAAGGAAAGCGAATATTACTCAGTTTTATGAGGAGACGTTAGTGTCATTTGCTAACTTAACTGACAGTGTTATTCATGCATACATCGCTACCGGAGAACCAATGTAAGTGTCTGATTGGTTAGTTCTCTACTCTGCCTGAGTCAGTAAGTAAGTAAGTAACCTTTATTTAAACACGATAAGTAATTAAGCTTGCAGCTTGTGGGGTCGTGTGTAAATAAACAATAAAGAATAATTACAAAATAAGAATTTAAGTGTCATTGTCTGAGAAAGTGTTCCAGGGGCCAAAAGTTGTGGTCAACCGATTTGACTGAAACTTGGCGCAGAAGTTGGGTGCAATGAGATATTTCAAAAGCCAATTTGGCTCACTTCTCTGACTTTTAGTTTTGGAGTTTCAGGTGGGGTCTCATTTTTTGCCCTTTGAGCACCAAAAACCCAGCCTTCCAGGGGACATTTTGAAAGTGCCATAAAATCCAATTGGTAAACTGTGCTTCCAAATAAATTTGACCATGAACTCTGCTATAATAGAGCTTTCATTTCATATATGTAACTTTGTCCTCGAGGTATTGGACAGAGAGGAGCCTTGAGCTAGAGTTTGGCAAAAATTGATGTCAAAATTACAACCCAAAATTGCCATTTTTCAAAAAATCAGTGTATCTACCTGCCTTCTTGCATAACTTCTGTACCTATACCATTATTTACTTTAGTGACCCAGTTATCAAAATCAGTTGAGAAAAATTTGGCTTATCAAAGTTTGTTGAATTTTTGCCACAAACACTCCATGCCCCTCTAGGGCCATTTAAAATAGAATTTTGAGCATAATTCATGCCATAAACAAACCAAATTGCTGACATGAAACCCTTATTCTGTATTTGGTGAGTGAAAATGAATCGTTAAAGCCAAATCAGTTTCATTGTTCAGAAATACTGTGATTCTTACCTTACAATTGCTCCTAAATGGCATTTGATTAGCACAACAAACACCCTGATTTAGCAAAACAAGGGTTAATGTTTTCTTTCAAAACTTAGTACCCATCAAACAGCACAAAAGATGAAGGTCTTGCCTAGATATAACGATCTTTTTGAACGATGCTTGAATTTTTCACTGATTTATATTCAGTTTCAAGTCATAATTCCTTTCTGTTTCTCCAAGCATGGAAAATCTCCATATTTTGTCAGGCCTGATTTTTTATGATTACAAGATAAAGTTAGCTTAACAAAAACGTTGGTTAGTATATAATCTATGTCTGTTAACAGCCTGCAGAGTTCTTGTAAATACCCACCAGTAAAGGAGCATGACCACGCATACATAGATATATTACAAACATACAAGCTGCAGTTTATAGCAGTGTCGATGTGACCCGTTATTTCAGATTTCCTTTAGAGCGGAGTAAATGAAACCATCCGTCAAGAAGGAATGCACAGCTAGGAGAGCTAGAAAGTAAAACAAAAAGTTTTTGTTGCCAATACAATAACCAAACGAGGCCTTGCATTGAGACGATGGATCAACCGGCCCGCCATTTTGGACATAGTAGAGAGTGGGGACTGGACCGAGTTCCCATTCTTCTTCGGTTTCGCGGGTATGTTTTGTCATGTGTAAGAAATTCGAGGGTAATTTCACGATGGTACTTTGTTCCTTTGGAGGGGTAAGTGATCAGTGCGGTGCCACATCATGGGCTGCACACGAAACAGGAATGGTTCCTTTGTTGTCCTGCGAGATAGACATGACTGAATGGTTGAAGGAAAAGAACAAGGGGTCAGGTGCGTCCGCGTCAAGAGGAAGACCTGGTCATACCAAAGCTACAGGTGATTCAAAATATCAGTTAGGGATCATAAACGCGTACAAATGGCTTTTATCGCGATCCAGTGGACTTTTTTTATTGAACAGAGACCACGATATTTTACGATTTTTAAATTGTTTGTTTGTGACGAAGATTTCCCGAGGTAATTTACTTGGTTCTTGTGAAGAGAAACTAACATTCAACAAATTGTTCATAGAAAGGGCAAAAGGGTTGATTAAAATCCTAACTTTGAAAGGTAAAAGTACAGTTATTTTATTGCAGCAATCTCGTGAACCAAAAACAGCGATAAGAATAACTTGAAGGCTGTTTTTCGTCTGCTCGCTCTGTTTGTTTACATTCAGCTGTACCTGTGCAGACGCTTATCACGCAATTACAATTCGAGCTTGAAACTCTACCGTTTTCCTATATTTGCTGGTTTCGTCGAAGAAAAATCTTTGCAAACATGCTGCATCGAAGCTTTTCGATTAAGTTGACATTTTAAGCGAGAAATTGCCTTGTTTCACGGATAAAATTCTTGGTTACAAAAATTATTTGGATACATTTTTGAATTACTTAAAATTAGTTATTTTAGTATGTAAATGGAGGTGGCATAATTTTAGGAATCTTATACCCGGTTTGAAACCTATCTCAGATTTATCCTTGTATTCTGAAGCTTGATTAATTGATTAAACATTTTTTGTTTTCTACAAAAATAGATGAATCGCGATAAAAAATACATTCGATTTTGAGACGGCATTACGACTTCATAATGACACCATGGTAGAGAATGTTTTCCCGCATATGGACTCTATGCTTCGCATCGTTATGAAGTCCTAATATTGTCTCAAAATCTACCGAATAAGTTTGTGTTATCGGATTTGCTTGGAAGATTTAAACTAATTAGACTGCGTGCTAATAAATAGGCACTGAATCCACGTGTGTCCTTGAATGGGAACTGATTCTCAGTCGTTCCGGAAAAGCAATTGACCAGGTGGATGTTGTAAGGATGACCGTGTCCCCAAAGCATAGGTTTCAACTTACTACGCTTTATAAAGCAAAGGTAATAGATAGAGATTTGTTAATGGATAATCGATGCACGAGTCTTATCTGGCATTATAACATACCACAGACACCCACCTTTATTAAAGCCCTTTGAAGGTTCTGTTCGTGGGAAAACAGCTTACAACCTCAGGTTACAACACTGTTATTTTCCGAGCAGAGCTGATTGTTCTTTATCGAGCAAAATACGTTTGGTTGTTGTTGATTTTTTTTTACTTGCGGGCGCTCAATGAATTTCATCTCTTCCCTAGTGATGCTAGTACATTACTCACCTAACACTTTCTTTACTCAAACTTTTCCCTAGAAAGTAGATTTCTGGTTTTTCACGTGTGTGTGACAGGGGGAGGGGGGGTAGTGGGTGGGAAGGGAACACCTGCTAGTGAACTTGTTACACCCCTCAATCATGAATTACTTACGTTAGACACGGTATGTTGTTAACTTGCGCATTTTGTTGTACGATAAATGTTGGTCTTTTAAGAGCAGTTGTAAGGTAAGAATCACAGTATTTCTGAACAATGAAACTGATTTGGCTTTAACGATTCATTTTCACTCACCAAATACAGAATAAGGGTTTCATGTCAGCAATTTGGTTTGTTTATGGCATGAATTATGCTCAAAATTCTATTTTAAATGGCCCTAGAGGGGCATGGAGTGTTTGTGGCAAAAATTCAACAAACTTTGATAAGCCAAATTTTTCTCAACTGATTTTGATAACTGGGTCACTAAAGTAAATAATGGTATAGGTACAGAAGTTATGCAAGAAGGCAGGTAGATACACTGATTTTTTGAAAAATGGCAATTTTGGGTTGTAATTTTGACATCAATTTTTGCCAAACTCTAGCTCAAGGCTCCTCTCTGTCCAATACCTCGAGGACAAAGTTACATATATGAAATGAAAGCTCTATTATAGCAGAGTTCATGGTCAAATTTATTTGGAAGCACAGTTTACCAATTGGATTTTATGGCACTTTCAAAATGTCCCCTGGAAGGCTGGGTTTTTGGTGCTCAAAGGGCAAAAAATGAGACCCCACCTGAAACTCCAAAACTAAAAGTCAGAGAAGTGAGCCAAATTGGCTTTTGAAGTATCTCATTGCACCCAACTTCTGCACCAAGTTTCATTCAAATCGGTTGACCACAACTTTTGGCCCCTGGAACACTTTCTCAGACAATGACACTTAAAAATTTACATTGTGAGATCTAATCTAGTTTAAATAAAAATATGCAGCTAATAATAATTTACCTAATTATTGCCTCTCGCTAGTTTGGTGCTGCAAAGTATTAATTATGAAGTTTAAAATTCAAATTGGATGTTTTAACTGCTACCAGTGATCCACTCCTAGTAGCTACTGAACTTTCCCAGAGGAGCTTATACTGAAAAAGCACTTTGACAGTTTGTCTAGGGGGACTTGTTTTTTGTCGACCCTTTAAGATCTGCCTCCTCCACAGGCTTTTGTTTTTTTCCCTAAGCGCAGAGAGCGATTGGGAGACTGGGAGTGAGCAAGGAAGTGCAAGCAAGAGCTCTGTATTTTACTATCGTGCGGGCGACTGGAGGACGAGGCAGTTTTAAGTCGCAGAGAATTCTGGAGCTTGGTTCAGGCATTATTAGATCCGTATATGAGGCTGTTCAATGTTGGTTAAATTATAACAGAGGATTTTGTCTCTTTTTCTCATCAAGGGATAAAGCAGGATCATATCCTTGAACGTACAGTAATCAGCACTCTGTTTTGCCACAAAGCACCTTTTGTAAGTTGCTATAAGTATTAAACAGTAGACTTCTACATGGTCTTAATACAGTTGAATCTATCATAAAGAACCACCTCAGATGTGGAAAAGTGGTCATCACTGTAGCTGGTTTCTTGAAAACAATTGCTTTCAACATGCCAAAAAGTGATAGATATAGTGTTACTGCGTTTGTAATTTAAGCAGGAAAATTGTGAATTTTTTAAAAGTGTTGAATGATTGCAAATTATCAGTTTCTCGAGTATGGTAGCTTATGAGTGCTCAAACCAAAGCAAAAGCCCAAATTGTAAATTTCAAAGTTGATCTTGGCCACTTTTGGAACAATACATCACAAAAGTTTCGTCGAGACTATAAGCGGTAGTTCTTTGAACCTCATTTCTTGTAATCCCTCCAAATCTGTCTTGCGTTCCTTTTAAGTTTATTCTTACATCTTTTGACGTAATATATCAATCACGAAAGACCGTGTTTGACCACATTTCCAAACATCGAGAAGAGAGTTGAAAATACGACGCGTGGCGGAGTATTTTTGACAAACTTTGAGGTGTTTCGAAATGTGGTCCAACACTGTCTTGAGTGTTTGATATATCTTCTCAATCGAAACTAAAACTAAGAGGAAAATGGAGAAATAAAATCGTGAAAATCTACGCTGATTAAGATCAGATATCCAAACGTCCTCACGGTCATGATTTCCTTCATTTTGACCGCTTGATAAATAGTTAGAGTCTGTGAAGTAATTAATTTCAAGGTCATTTTGCTAAGAAATGACTTAACATATTGTGACATACTCTTTATTTCTGTTAACGTGGTGAAAACACTAGTTAAGCTTAAGGAAAAGCTTGAAAAATGCTTTTAAATTGTCTTATACTGTTGCTTTATGGGATTCTGACATGTTAAAAATTGTATTGTTTAAACAATTCCATCTCTTTCCTTAACATTAATTACATATGGCATTCAGGGCATTGGTGGCACGCTTGTGAAGTCTATCCACGGTGACTACTTCAACGTCATGGGTTTTCCACTCCATCACTTCTGCATTCAAATTAGGAAACTATTCTCTGAAAAGAACAGCTGAAACTAATCTCCAATCTTGTAATGTTTTAGTGAATATTAAAAAAGATAAACAACAATCAAGGTATTGTTGTCTTTTCTTTCCACAAAAGTTTGCTTCAAGAGGATTTTTGATGGCCATTTTTTCAGGGAGGGGTTGAGTTAAAATTAGAAGGAATTGCATATTTCGAATCAGAAAATAATTATCTTCTCTTCAAGCAGCTTACTTTCGGAAGTTTCTAACTGATCAAGAAATGCTTGCTAGTAACAATGAAAGTACTGTGAAAATTTTGAGTGAATGTAGACACGATAGACGAATTTACTACATGTTTTGGCCATTTGGAAAAAGAGGCAGTCATTAATATTATCATCTGTTTATCTGAATTGTTTTTGTATTAAGCGGTTTTCACTTGAGTGTCGAAAAGAATTGGTTTTGCATTGCTGTGTTACACGATTGACCTAGAAAACTCGCGCCACTTTTTCATTCAATCAGAAGTAAAACCAAAACCGATCGCAACTCGTTCGCACGCGTTTTCCCGCGCTTTGCGTCAGCTACATGTATTTGCTTGGAGTTTTGATTGGTTCACTGTATTCCCTGTGTCTTTTGTGATTGGCTAGAGAGATAACTTTGGTTTTGGTTTTTTACGGCACTCAATGTTAGGCCATTTCCGGGTTGCCTTGGGCCCGCTCTGTTTCACTGAAAGCGAGTCCTCGTGCAAAACCTTTCATATGAAAATGAGTTTTCAAATTTGCATGAAAATGAACTTTAGGGGAAACACATTTTCATATGAATGGTTTCGCATAAAGACTCGTTTTGACATAGGCAAAAGGCAACTCGGAGCGCTCCATTTACTTTTTTTCGTGTTTGAAGGCAAGTTGCAAGATGAATATAAACACTGTATCAGCTTGTTTGGTAAAATCCTTATATTTCTCTCAGTTTAATAATAACAATGTAAAATAATCTCCTAACACTCTTCAAAACACCTGTACTCAATTTCATCTTCAATTATTACATATAAATTACATTTTCTGGTAGTGAATAGTGCATGAATGCATATTTCAGCGGTAGGTCTATATTTCTTGTGAGGGTGAGAAGGGTTGAGAAGAAATAAGTGCGAAATGTTAGAATGGATTCACACACAGAAGACAACAAAAGCCTGATTCTGATATACTGACGCATACCGTTTTTCCTTTCAAAAAATTCCGTCTTAATGTTGGGTTCCAAAACTACTCGGCCAGTAAACGAGCGAACAAAAACTGGTTTTTGATTGGTTTTTAATTGGACAACCATTTTGTTGGCTTATAAACTTGTTAGCCAATCACATAGTCAACAACTGCACGTGGCGTGCAAAAAATCAAAACACGACTATTTTGATTTCCTAGCCTTTGAACCAAGTAACAACGGCACGCTGTGAAGATACCCAATGGCATATTGAAAAAAGGTATGCTAATATTTCTTGCAAGATAAATTTTAATATTATACTTTCAAACTAGTTTCTCAATTTCAAATTTCAATATGGTCACTTAAAAATAACTTGCTAAACCATTTTCCTAAACTTTTGTAATCAGAGAAAAACAAGGATATAATTTATTTCATAGACGTTCGGTAACTAACGTTTGAGTCTTTCGAGACTGTTGCGATGTCATAGTGTTGTATGCGAGAAGCTCGTTAAAATGCGAAGCAAAGTGCTTGGTCCTATCTTGACCTTCTTTGAAAGGTTTGTTGTTTGCAAGAAAAAACAATCCAGACGGATATTTATGGTTGTACCACTAATAAAACTCTTATATACATTATAACAAATGGGAAAATAGGAAAATCTTGAAAGAGTATACAGGTATCTTACAATCGAACATATACAAATGGTGATACAGTCAGATAAGAAATTTAACGCGGTGGGCTCGGCAGAAAACGTTCTTCTGTCATGAAAATTGGAGCCAATTTTTCACTTCTAAATTTAGGATGTTCTTTTCGGTGAACAGGTTTTCGTTAGCTTGCATCCGAGAAGTCCTGCAAAACAAAACAGACAACCAAATATCGGGTGAAATTGTTGTATTATCTAGAATAATCCAAGACGAGAAGCTAAGCTGCTGATCGAGTGTACAGAGCGAAGACGCCATCTTTTGGGCTAAACAAATTGTGCGTTGTGCCGCCCAACCTCTGGCTTACCGTCGTTCCCTGCCATAAAATTATGATAACAAGCCCTCCAAATCTTAGAGGGAAAAATTCTCGGGGTAATGAATTTTCCTCAACTCCGAAAATAAGCCTCAAAGAAGATTGTTTTCTATTTTATGTCGTTGTTGCATGTTCAGAGACTTACCCAAACGTTTTCAACACTGTGGAAGATAACCTTCAATTTTTATGCTCATCAGAAAATCTGATTTATTAGATATTTTAGCACGTGCCGTTATTATTATTTTGTTTTAATCACTCATCATTTCTTCTTGTAAAATAAAGACACACACTTGATACCATCTCATCGGCTGAATGATAACAGTGAACAAAATAATTATATCGTTTTGAAAACGTTCACTCACATCATCATCGCTTCGTCTACGAATTGGAGAGATTATCCGCCTGCCGGAGTCGCTGTGATCAGATGCTAATGGCGACGACATGTCTTTTGGCTTTAATCTCGCAAATTCACCACTGCTGAACGATGTATGGAGCCTTTGATCCGTGTTACGAGAATATCGGCTCGTTAATGACTCCCCTAGGAAGAAAAAACAAATTTTTAATCAGTTTTTAAATTGACCTTGATGCCTAGACAAGATTTTATGCAGGTATATAAAAGTAATTTTTCCAAATGCAGTTTTCCTTCTTTTTTTAAACCGAGATAACGGGATAATAGTTTTGTGGGAAGCATCCTGAAAAGTTTAGTCTAAATGTTTCAAGTTCGTCATTTGTAATCCGTGTTAATCTTTTTCATCCTTAACCATCTTTGTTACTTTATGGATTACTATTATGTCTGATTTTTTTCTTCTTAGCTAACCCTTATTTTCAGGTCTCCTTCAATTTAAAAGTAATTTTGTTCGTGGTCAAAATAACTCAACCAACCGTATCTAAGCTTTTTTAAAAGACGATTTATTGTAAATCACTTACTGGACGCCGATCCAGTGACGTCTCTTTCTCTTCTGGTCGTTTCCTGTAACAATCTCTCCCTACAGGAAAAACACGGTAAGGTTAAATTTATAGACTGCGTTAAAAAGAAACTGATTTGCTATGGGTTTTTCTCATGGTCAAGTTTACCTTTCATATTTCTCATTTGCTAGTTGTTTCTTTAACTTGGTCACTTCATCTTCAAGTCTTTCCGATGCTTTACGTAATGTGTTTACCTCTTGACGTTGGTAAGATCTAAAAGGGGACAAGAGAACCTTAATACGAGCTTAACTGCTGCAATTGTTGGAAATATGAAACGTTGAAATGGAAGTAATGAACAAATTAGATAGAAATTGAGCAGTTTTCAATTGAGTGTCGTAAAACCAAAACCAAACCAATTACTTACCAATTAGACTATTCAGTAGATCTCACACCAAAACCAAAGTAACTGCTTGGTTTATACTTTCGACGCTAAAATTGAAAACCGCTCTATCAACCACTTCTTAAACCAAACTGAGCCAAATTAAAACGATGACGCCTGTTCAATCAAATCGATAAGGATGAAAATGGAAAAACAAACATGGAAAGTTGACATAATTTTTCGTCAGTCTTTCTACTCACTTTTCTTGATCTGTTTTCGTCAGTCTGTCTTTCAATCTGTCCACTTCTTCAATGGTGGTTTCTAGAGACTTCTTTCCAACATACTCCTGTAAAATGGTGTATTGTTTATAAAAATCAGGCAGTTCAAGGCAAGTACTCTGAATGAATTTTTACGGTTAGGGACGGATAGTGCCCGAGATCATTCGCTGTTGAAATATAACTAACAATCTTTAAATACAAAATACCTTTTCTCTTTGCCTTGCTAGCACCCCTTCTAAACTTCTAACGGCTTCTTTTTCTGAAAACACCTATGAAAGAGACAGAAAACGAATTGTCTTTGGTTTCATCTTAGGGACTGCAGGTGATTTTTGAAGAGCATTCAAAAACTAATCGCCAGTTGTTCTTCCAGAATGTTACTACTCGTGGGTATGGAAAACAGCAGATTACTATAGAAGGTTTATTACATTATTTTAAGTCAGACCTTTTTTCGTAAATTGTCAGTTTCAGACTTGGCATCTTCAAGTAACTCACGCATCTGTGAAAAAAAGGAAAACAGCAATTAAGCTAAAACCCGTGTGCTCTTGTTTTCGCCTTGTTTGTTCCTGGGCGTGTTCTACATCACAGTGAAAGTGATTGCCCCTTTAACTTACGGGTGTGGGCAATACATGCCAACGGTATCACTATGTGAAGTGTGAAGTTTTACGATTAACGTGTGAAGTGTTAACCTATAAAGTGTCAAGTGTCAACAGTGTGTAAAATGTGAAATGGTGCGTTATACGTGAAAAGCTTACTGGTTTGAGAGGGGATTCTAACCTGTTCCTGATCTAAAGACTTTGCGGCCAGTTGTCTAGAGAGAGATTCTCGCGTTTGATCCAGTTTCATACAAAGTTCCCTGACTGCAGTGAGATCTTGCATCATATTCTCCTGCAAAAGAGAGGAAGATTTCATGATCTACATGCTTTTTCCACAAAATGTCTACTTTCGGTTTAAGTAAGTTCTAGTACACTAATGTGTTAGGCAAATTCCTCTGCAAAATGTGATGCACCGCGATTCTAAGGCCGCGTGCAGACTACACCAGAGGAAATTGAAAACGTAACCATCCCCGGTCATTTTGGATTTGTCTTTGGGAAACTCGGTCAGGGAACTCACATGATTATCGTGACGCCATTGTTTTCGAAAAGCTCCGTTTTCAAAATGTTTTCCGCCCACACGAAAACGAAACGCCGGCGTTTTTAAATTCCTCCGGTTTGAAGAGCTTTTTCGAAAAGCTCCGTTTTCGCGACGGATTAGTGTGGACGGTAGGCTTAATCGTACAAATAAAGCTACGTTGTCAAATTCCTCCGGCGAAGTGTGGACGGGACTTAAGTCTCGAACTGCGACTCGACTTATTCGACATGGCCAAATATGTGGAAATCGTGGATATGTTCAAAACTAAAGTGCAATAAGAAACTTCATTGTCTGGCCAAATTGCATCCTGAGTTGTATTCTGATTCAGCTATGGTACGATGTCCGACTGTTCTTCCCGGTTCTGCTCAGCCCTTTTACCCAAATTCCTCAATGTTTTTTAGCTGCCGATTCCTGGGATCGTACACATTTTGAATGATGTATACCGAACTAAAAGCTCTTTCAAAACCACTCTACATTTTCCAAATTTAGCTTGATAAGAGTAAGCTTTCTCCTAAAACGGCTCGTACAAGTTTCTGGGCTTTCTTTAAGTGTATAACTATGGTGGACAAATTCAGCAGATACTCATGGGTATGCAAACTCAATTTCCATTCATTTGGTAATTAATACCCTTGGGATTATGCAAATGACAGTATGAAAGAATTTACGTGTTCCACTCCATCACTCTACTCGAGGTCGCGAAAGCGATGAGGTTGGCGGCCCGCCCTCCCACCCAACGAGTAAGTCGGGTTCGATGTAGCTGTCCGCTTGTATTTCCGCCTGGTCTTGTGCTTGTCCTAGACCAGAGCGATTCCCTACAACCTATTACCACGTCTTGAGTAACAACACCCAGGGTAGAAGAGTACACTATTTCCAGATTTCAGGTCTTTGTGAGCCCTATGACTTACCCTATCTTCATTGGCTAGTCTCAGTTGCTCCTCCATCTGAGCGAGGGATCTGGTGAGACTGGACACTTGGATGTCATAGGCCTGATGCGATGCTCCATACTGATTGGATAATGAACCATCATGAATTATTACGAGGGCCATGTTGATCATATTACGTGCACAACTGTATTAGCCAATGAAAGAACGTTTTCACGCGATGTACAAAATGACCGTGAAAGTATAAAAACCCTAAAATAATAGCTTGTTTAGTGCAAAACTGATGCAAAAGCCCAAATGATAAACTTTAAAAAGGACAAAATTGAATAAATTACAGACGATAATTTGGCAAGTTTAGCCTATCTTTAGTCGCGAACTTGTCGTATTTCAAAGTGTTGATAAACAATACATCAAACACGAAAGACCGTGTTTGACCACATTTCCAAACACCGAGATACCACGTGTAGCGGAGTATTTTTGACGAACTTCGAGGTGTTTGGAAATGTGGTCAAACACGGTCTTTCGTGTTTCATGGAGTTTTATACATTCTGTGTAGTGCCAGTATGTAGAATTTAATGTTGCATCAAGGAAAAGACCACTAGTTGATGACGTTAGTTAGGAATGAGAAGTTTAAACAAACTAGGAATGGATCTTTTAAAAAATTATAAAGAAATCATTTTTACATAAATGACTAACTGGCACTGCAGATAAATATGTTTTTTATTATTATTTTATGTTATTAAAAAAAAACATGTCATGCTACCTTTCTCTTAAAGTTCTTCATACAGTATAAACCATGGTAACTAAGTTAACGTACAAAGTAAAGTTTGACAAAATTAGTAAGTTTAAATTAGTAATTTGTCTTTTTTCAAAGAAACAAACAAGGTGAAATTAAATTACTAACTTGAAAGTAGCGATTTTAATCAATCTAGCTATGAATAGTTTCTGCTTAGATAAAAAGATAGCAAGGTGGTTGTTTACTATTAATTTCCTATACGAGATCATTGTAATTAATATTTACTGATTTGTGGTGTTATTTTAATCAACGTTGAAAATAAATACACATTATATAGCTTGGTCTTTGCATGAAATGGTAGTATTGAGGCAGAAGATACTGAATTGTTGCGTTCGAAAACCTAATTTTGACCTGTGGCTTTCTAGAGTTGGTTGCCCTATGCACGGTTATATGCAGAAAAATCCACATTCCTGTAAGGACACCAAAATGGCCACCCCGCTTGATTTTCGCAGGGGCATGTCACGGCCAGTAAACTGGTACCGTTTAATGCTAAGACATGTGATAAGTACAGACATGAGGCGGACATATGAATATGTGAGCAGGCCATGTGAGCTCGTCTTTCCGATGGATCTTTGACTTCTTTCCATTCAGTCGTCGTAAGCTTCGCTATTATGTGCGCTCAGCGTTAGATTTTGGTGAATTTAAACGCTTCGACGGTAGCATTTAGCGAAATCTGAGAGAATTGTCCTTGTCTATTAACACGACTTGGCTTTGGGATGTTAACCGTGGAAACAGCTACATTTTGATTGCATTTGTTGATTAATTCCAGTCGCGACAGATTGTTGTTTGGAATCGGTGGAAAAGTACTCTGAAGGCAAGATCCAAAAGTAGTCGCACGGAGTTTGTTTACGATAAACGAGCACGCGATTGCAAATGCTAGCTTAAATTTGTGCTTCCAGCTTAGAATAATGTACGTTATTTAAATATTCTACGAAACTTGTGAGTCTACAGAAACTGGTGGCGTCACGCAACGTATCAACAAATCGTGACCTCTTCACTAGCATGGACTTTGGCACTATGCATATCTGACTGTAAAACCTCGGTTGCTGCTGAAAAATGTTGATTTTAGCAATAGACAAAGGTTGAAAGTCAGCTAGTGACATCATTTATTTAAGGTATATATATTTAAGATATATTTAAGATATATATAAGGTATATTTAAGGTGTATTTATTTAAGTCATATATAAGGTATATAAAAAGTGAGGGCGTCGAACGCACTCTCATAATCTCTGATTACTACTAGTAATTAATTAATTCAAATGAAGATTTTCACTTTTGATAGTGTTAGAACCAATAGTTCAGTTCAAGGCCCCATAAACTCAACGCCAGTGGAATTTAAAAGCGCAACAATCAGCGGTCGTTTTGGATTTGTGTTTGAGGTAAACTCCGTCAGGGAAATCACATGATCATCGTGACGTCATCTTGTTTTCAAAATGTTCTCCGTCCACACTAAAACGCAAAGCCGGCGTTTCCAAATTCCTCCAACTTGAAGAGCGTTTTCGAAAAGCTCCGATTTCGTGACGGATTAGTGTGGACGGTAGGCCTAGCCGTAGAAATAAAGCTGCGTTTTCAAATTCTCCCGCGTAATGTGGACGCTGTCTAAACAGTGAAAATTAATATGAAGTTTCATAATAGTTCACCAGAATAATTTGCTGTTAAAAAATTGATTGAGTGTTTTGTTGTTAAATGATTAAATTGAAACCCCTAATATGTTATTTTATTATCACAAAAACATTCAAGTAGTTCGTGAATATTACTTTATGTCTTGAAATTTTAGATCAAATGATAAAAAATTACGAGGTTACAGCTAAATAACAGATTTTAATAATATTACAAACTTAGTTGTTGAGAATTAAAATTGGTTTCTAAAAATGCGTTAAGTTAGATAAAATAAAGTTAATTGTCTTGTGTTATTTGACAAAAATTACGAGTTTACAGCTAAATAACAGTTTTTAACAATATTACAAACTTAGTTGTTGAGAATTAAAACTGGTTCCTAGAAATGTGTTAAGTTAGATAAAGTATAGTTAATTTTCTCTTGTTATTTGACAAAGTCTGACGCGGAAATCTGTGGATGCATTACATCTCTTCTCATCTGTTGTCTTTTATTCATAAGTGAAACTCGAACCTGATGGAAGATTTACAAAACAAAATAAAATCAAATTAAACCTACATTAATTATTCCCTTAAAAAAAAAAAAAAAAAACACTTGGCTATACTCTCTCACATCAAGTTTCATTTATATTTTATCTATTTAAAACGAAGTTAGTAGGTTACAACAAGTTCTATTTAAATTTCAACGATTTTTCTTTGCTAGCTCGGTCAGATGCTGAAAGCACCTTTTTTTTTAATCAGCATAAATGAAGAATGCATAAAACAGATGTCAAACACTGTACAGTGAAAATAGAGAACAATGATTGCTGTAAATGAAGAAAGGAAAGTTAAGATCTTGTAGTGTAGGAAAGTTTTAGTAATGCTAGTAAAAATAGTTTTTTTTATAAGTTTTGGAATTTTGTGGGACTCTTTAAATTTAAGTCAACGATACTTGAGTTACATTAAAGATGATAATTCTCCCATAATTTATTTTGCTTTTGAGAAAAAGAGAGACTTGGTTCCAAAACAGAAATAGAATTAATCTGCCTGACACAATTATCATAACTAGCCTTTCATATTAAATTACGTATTGAAAACTGAGATGAAATGTTATTTTGGTTTGAAACCATTACCTATAACTCGTTGACAATCATTTCTATGCAGTCTAGAGACGGTAATTTTATTCAAGCAGAAGCAGCGGGTGAAATGCTTTTTTTGTCTCAGATATCTGCCACATCATTTTCATCATTACTTACCTCATTCGTAACATGCCTTTTATAATACCTAAACTTGTAAAGAATTAATTCTTTTGAGCTTTGTCTTATGTTATGGCAACGACCTTTTATGCAATGTAAATCGATGAATTTAAGATCACATTATTAATTTATTATTTGTATATTGATGGTTACTAATTGAGAAAAAGAGAATGAAATTCCCATTTACGTAAAAAACAAACAAACAGAATTTTACGCGCAGATATGATTTACCTGTTGAATTTCACTTTCAAGTCGTCTAATTTTATCGCTTAGTTCCATCTCTGATCTTTGTTTTTGTACTAGTTCCATGTGGTAGTTGGTAACTTTGCCAGCAGACACCTTGGATTCAGATACAAGTCTCTCTGTTTCACTCGACAACACCCGGTATTGCTCCAACAATTCCTCTTTTTCCTGCTCCTGGAAGGTCGAGAAATAACTTTTAAGTACTAATCTGAGAGCGAAGGAAGACATCCTTAGATAGAAAGAAGCCTGTTCAAAAGGAGGGGTCTACATGGATTTTATCATACCGCTTTCCAAGGCAAATGAAATACGAGTTTTAAATAAAGTTCTACCACCCTTAAATAATTCATTTTTTGTGTTGTACAAAATTACTTCGAAATGGAAAGGCACCTTATTATTTGTTTTTGTTTTTTCACTTAAGTACAAAAACACAAAAAAGGCAGTAACTGATGAAAAAGGAACTGTGGTCGTAAAAGAATGGTTGAACTTGAGAAGTTAAAGGAGCTCAGTCACGGTATTTTGAGTTGTTTTGGCCACATAAAAAAATTTAAATGGTAAGAAACCTGAAAATAACAGTTTAGTAAGATAGAAAAACACCAAAGAGATAACAATAAACCATAAAGGAACAAGGATGGCTAAGGATGGAGAAGATTAACACGGATTACAAACGACGAATTTGAAAACTTGAGGCTAAACTTTTCAATATGCGCAAACCGTGAAGTAGCTCCTTAAAGGAAACTATCTTTTAACATGAACGAATAGCTTATTGAGAATGCTCAAGCCTAACAAAGACACACTTGAAAGAAAAAAATGCTCAAAGAAGTTGAAATTGTAAGAAAAAAAAAGCTTTTAATTCTCGAGATCCATGCATAAGTAATGATATCAAACTCTAAAGACCGTGTTTGACCACATTTCATTACACCGAGAAGTGAGTTGAGAATGCGACGCGTAGTTATGACGAATTTCGATGTGTTTGGAAATGTGGTCAAACACTGTCTTGACTGTTTGATATATCTTCTGACTCGAAACTAAAACTGAGGAGAAAAGAGATAAATTAAATCGTAAAAACCATACTTACTAAGATCAGATATCCAAACACCGTCACAGTCATGATTTCCTTTGCTTAAACTTGATGAATTATATAAATGAGTTTGAGAATATGAGATTATGAATGGAAGTTACCTTCTGAGCCAGAAGTTCCTCTACACGGGCCACTTGCCTGGCGTACTCAGATATTTGAACCTTTAGACTTTCTTGTTCTTCAAGGGCCTCCTGCAGTTGTTGGTGAATCGCCTGGAAAAATGAGGAAGACAGTGGACATTTCATTTTAACAAACATTCTATGTCCGTTAGAAAAGTAACTTGGACAGAAGAAAGTTTTTATTATATACAAAACACTAAGTAGGCACTTTGGTACTTTTTATCACTTCTGGGACTCAACGCTGTTTACATGAAATGAAAACGGTTTTTCATTAAGGGCCGGGCACTGGGCAAATTGACCGGCTGTGAGAGTGATTTTTCCCAACCAGTTTGACCATCTAGAGGATAATGTTTCTTACAAAGAAGTTCAGTTCAAAACGTTTCGCTGGTGAAAACCATTTGTCCTCCTGCTGAAAACGTCAATGAAACCTCTGAGCACATTCATTTGCATTTAACGAGGTCTTTTATTGGCTAATTCATGAGCAAACTTGCTATTGTTCGACCAATTAGGCGTAAAATTAAAACCAACTGCGATTTGCCATCGGCTTCTTCGTTTATAGAAGACGAGTTCATTGAAAAATTCCTACCGTGCTGTGAGGGCGTGGTGGATAGCATTCTCGCTTACCTGATGTTCCTCTGTCATCGTGTTGAGATCTGTTTGAAGTCGCCTATTTTCTTTCAAAGCCACTTCTCTTCCTCTCGTCATCTCAGCCAACTCATCGTCCCTGGAATCTAACTGTCTCCGCAGACTCTTAATTTCTCTGTCCTTCAGGCCACCCTGTTCTATGGCGTGACTGTCGATAAGGAAAACAGAAGTTCTTTCTGTTTTAGTTTGTCATTATATGCACCCACATTAACTAGAAATAACGTGGCTAAAATACCTTAACCGAGCCTCGACATCTTCCATGTTCATCTTGAGCTCGCTTTCTGCCTTTTCCTAAAATTGGAGATAAAAATAGAAATTCCGAGAAATTCAAAACTTGTACTTGAGAGCGAACATTAGTTACTTACACTAACTTTCTTTTTACACATACTTTATATTACTTTCTCAGTTCATGCCTTCGCTTCTTTTTTGTACGAATTTATAATTCAGCAGCGCTGGTCAGTGCCTTTTGTGCGACGAGACAACAAATTAATTCTTCCTCTTGAAAGGAAAAGGCAAAAAAGAAATTACTTAGTAAATGTAAAACTTCCTAACAAAATTTTTCTCTCGCGAAGGTTTCCGTATACGAAGTTATCATCGACGCTGTCGGTATAGTCAGCGAAGTGTTTCCGATCAAATCCGAAAGTTTGTTTTGATCCGAAGGGTCCCGAAAGTAAACTTGACAGCAGCAAGGATAATACATTTCACTGCAATTGATAAAATTTTGCTCAAAATTTGTTCTAAGTTAGTATAGTCAAACTGAGTCATGAAGTGAGAAAACGTCGATAAAGCTACCTTCAAGACATCGCTAAACAACAAATAAGCCATATTCCTTGTGCAGATAGTTTAACTGACCTAGCCTTTCGAAGAAGAATGAATTTCTGGCCACGAACATTTGAACTACTTAGTCATGCCACGCAATGGTGAATTACGGTTTGGCGTTATTTGGAATCGAAACAGCCCACATTGCAACAAATAGAAGTTTATAGTATAACTGAATATGCAAAATACTTTCCAAAACTGATTAATTTTGTATCAAATTGATCACGCATTAAGGGTAAAGTGTATATTATAACAAAGGAGAAAGCAAGAAATGTGGTCGAAATTATTTAAACTGAAAAGATTCTTACATCCCGAAGTCATTGTCGAAGGCATTTTGAAGCGTCTCGACTCCTTTAACAAATCCATCGTACATGTAAAGGAATGACAAACGAAGTTGAAAATATGTTTACCTTACCTCATCGCCTTCAACAAATGTTTTAAGATAATTTAGAGAGTGAAGAGCAGCTAACCAGGCCATTGCTACATAAACCTTTAGCAGAACAAAGAAATTTCCGAAACGTGTTTCTTGTGTAAGGCTGAAAGGACTCCGGCGACTTGTAAAGGGTATGCTTCGAGAAAGAAATCGTCCTTTTGAAATGATTTTAAACGAAACCTTGACGATTCACTTATGTAATATAATTAAAATTGAAAAATTAACCAGCGAATACTGTTTCCTTTCGACTTTGTTGTCTCCATTCACCGCGCTGTTCATGAAATGAACACAACAACATGAAAAAATTGTTACTACGGAAGCACCTGCAAAAATTTGTTCAATTAACAACACGGCGTTGTTTGATAATAGAGTAAACAAACCGGACGCCTCAGAGCAAAACTTCCATTGTTTGACAAGCTTTCCAAACAATTTGTTTACCTTCTTTCAGGCAGGGAGCTACAAAATATGCATATTTTTCATTGCTGTCGCGGAAAAACGCACGCCATCTTTGTTATGGAAATACGATAAGCCACAAAACGACAAAGTTTCGCAGGCGCCGTTTCGGCAGCGATGTACTTGGCTGCTAAACGAAACAGTGATACTTGAATGAATTATTTTATATTCATTTTTATAATTAATTTGAGTCTAGGAGTGTCTTGTGTTTAAAGGACTGTCAAAGTGTTTAACTTCCCTAAGACATCCAGGAATTGCTTGTACACAAATTTAAATCTTTTTTAAGTGCGTACAAATTAATAAATTAATCGTTTATTTCACGAAAATTGAAAGGTTATAATACAATGCTTATATTCCTATTTTAAAGCTATGACATGTAAAACTAACTACATTCGGAATCAAAGTGATTTAATCCGGAAAGATCAAAAGTAGGAAAGTTTTAACCAAATCAACTTAATCTTTCTTGTGAGACAAACAGGTGGTGCGTGATGCGTGATTTACGCGAAATGAGCGCGTGATACGCGAAGGAACGTAAGTGTGGATATAATGCGTGATTTGAGCAAAAACGATTGACGAGTGACTGTGTGTAAAACGTGAAAGACTTACACGTTAAAGAACTCAAGTGCAGATTATATCGGCTACTGCGTGATTTGCGCGAAAGTGAGCGCGTGATCCGTGAAGCTATGCAAGTGCAGATAGTATGTGTGATACCTGTTTTGAGCAAAAATGGCTACGTGACTGTACGTTGAAACTGGAAAAAAATGTAGTATTATTCGGATTCGTCATCTAAGCAAAAATGAGTAAGTGATACGTGAAAGAAAGTACACTGTGAGATATTGTGCGTGATCCGTGATTTGAGCAAAAGTGATTACGTGATACATGAAGGAGAGAAAGTACAGATAAATTGGCTTACGCTTGATTTGAACAAAAGTAATATCATAGCACGTAATGAGAAAGTGCAGATATGATATATTGTCAAGGCGCGTATTTGCGCAAAAAAGGGCTTGCGGAAGAGGACAAGTAGAGTTCTTATGCGTTATTAAGACGTGTCATTTCGAGGAATAAACCATGTGATGATTGGTAAGTTAGGCAGTGTCCACACTATGCCTGAGAAATTTGAAAACACAGCTTTATTTCTCCGGTTAGGCCTTCTGTCCACACTAATCCGTCACATAAACGTAGCTTTTTGAAAACGCTCTTCAAACCGGAGGAATTTGAAAACGCCGGCTTTGCGTTTTCGTGTGGACGGAAAACATTTTGAAAACGGAGCTTTTCGATAACGATGACGTCACGATATTCACGTGATTTCCCTGACCGAGTTTTCCTCAAACACAAATCCAAAATGACCGGTGATTGTTGCGTTTCTAAATTGCTCCGGCGTAGTGTCAACGGAAAACACTTGATGCGTTTTCAGAGTGAAACCTCCGTTTTTAAATTTCTCCAGCGTAGTGTGGACGGAGCCTTATAAAGTAATGAGCATGAGTTCATACCGACTGTATTTTCTTTGCCTCAAGATTCATGATCTCCTCTGTCTTCTCGTCCACTTGTTGTTGTAGATCATCTCGCTCACGATCCAATGATTTTAGTGTTGCTCGTATCTCGGCAGTCTCAAAACTCTGTTCTGCATTCCTTTTTTCGACTTCCTCTACAACATGAAAGCAATATTACTACATAAATAATTAATTTTTTTTTAGGTATTTTTTTTCAGGTGGGCCGGAAATGGCTTCTGACAATTCACGCCATTGCAAGCAATATTGCCGGTAGTGCAAATCTGAAATGGCGCTATTGTTGCGTGCGATGTTGCAGAAGGAGACCGAGGTTCTGCCACTGAAAAATTGCGCTCACAACAATTTTAGGCGTGGACACACTTAATTTAGCCATTACGCGCTAATGTTGGTTTAGATATACTCCCCGTCAGTTGTATCCCGGTTTACCTAGTCTGCGTTCCAGCTGCGCGCATTTTTCTTCCGAAGCTTGCAATTCTCCTGCTCTCCTGTTCAGCCTCCTTTCCATGTCTTCCGCCGTGCGGTTAGCTTGGTCAGCGGTAAGTTGTACTTTGTTAACCTCGGCTTCAAGTTCCAAGCCCGAGTCCTTTGCCATGGAGAGCTGGGCAGTAGTTTGCTTCAGCTGGTCCTCGAGATTGGAAACCATGTTTCTTAGTGACGTCACCCGTGTGTGGAGCTCATTTCTGTCTGCCTCGACCTGACGTTGAAAAATCCCGTTAGTCCATATAAGGTGCGTGCCTTAGTCGCTGCTTGTAGAACGATTTTCACTTGAGTTCGAAAGTAGTTCGAAAGTAGTTCTCATTTGACTGGATTTACATTTCTATGCTTCTTAGTGATTGGTTTAAAAATCTCGCGCCACTTTCTCAGCCAATCAGAGGCGAAACCAAAGCCAATCGTGGCTCGCTTGCGCTTGTGTTGGCGCGTCGACTGCATGCTTGATTCGAGTTTTGATTGGTTCGCTGGATTGTTAGTGTCCATTGTGATTGGTCAGAATGATAACATGTACTTTGGACTTTGACCGCTCCAGAGCGAACAAGAACACAATAAGCGCAAGCCAAAAAGGAATACAGATTTAGTTGAGCTTGATTTGGTCGAGAGAAGTGACCGTTAGCTAATGCTCCGAAATTGTTATGTTGTTCGCTATATAGCCGGGCTTTCATCAGCAGATAAATAGCTCTTTGAAAAACACCAAGTTTGAGAAACGCAAACTAAACACACTATCGATTTCAACAGACCATGGAAAGCCTAGATTTCTTTTTAATATAAATCGTTAGTTACCTTCTCCAGCATGGATTCTAATCTCTCGATTTTATCCTCATACCGTCTTCTCTCTTGAAGACCGCTTTCCTTCAATGCCTGGATAAAATGACATTAACCTGAGTCTAGTATCTGCATTGCGTGGAATTTATTTCGTGGAATTTATTTAACTTTCTAAAAAGATCCACAATTTTAATAATTTTCACAACGAACCTTAGATTTATCTTCCAAGTTATCTAGCTGGGTATTCGTCCTCCGAAGTTCCGCTAAGGCCTCGTCTCTCTCAGACTCCACTCGTGTTAAAACCGCCGAGGCTGCACGCGAGGGTGAAGGGGACCGGGCTTGGGAAACCTGGCGTCGTAATCTCTGGATTTCGTCTGTAGCCTGGGTACAAAGAGAGACTATTAACACTCTATCCGTTACCCGACTCGTCTTTTAACATGGTCGTTCTCTCCACAGCCTGTTTTGCAATTTCAAGTTCTTACACTGCATTCATGTCTAAAAGCAATTCCAGCAAAGACTGGTGCATACTAACCTGCTCGTAAAGTAGTTGAATATTGTCTCTGTCCTGAGTTAGCGTCTTCACATTTTCCTGAATCTGAAAAAGCATTAATAGCATTAGAGCATTATAGACATACACATAGACAGTATATTGTACTTGGACAACACACTTAGCTATGGTAACGGTACGTCCCATAGACTTGATAAGCAGAGTCTACAGGACGCACCAGCTAGTTTTCGGTTGCGCCAAGAAAACAAAATAACAAAGTAAAAATGTATGTACAATTGGTTATAAATATTAAACTTAACTATCTAAGAATATATAATTAATATTATGGTTTTCACAATATCTAGGAGTCGTAGAAAATAGACCCAGTTGAAAATAAATTCCCATCTCCAACTGTTGAGTGGTTCAGCGGTATTCGTCACTGACGTTGCTACGCAACATGGCATAGTCTCATGGGGTCATGACGAAGTGACAATTTTCCGAGTTCTCGTTTGTGATTGAATATTAAGAATTAGAAACTATTTGAGTAAATCAACGAAGATTTGCTAAATCAACACTTGTTAACCAAACTATATTAGCCATTTAATGCACTGAATTCTGCACCTCCGTTAAATGTTTTTCAAACTTCTCCACAAGTGACTGCAGCTCGTCTCTTTCTCTTCTCAAACGATTCACTTCACTGGGGCTGTCACGTGATACCTGACAGAACAAATCAGTGCCATAAAATCAACAGGCAAATTCAATTTCGAATTATCCAATCACAGGCGACTTGGCGCAGCGCGAAAGGAAAAGAAAGCAAGAAACGTCTAAAGAACTGCATATAACTTTACGTTAGTAGCAACGTTGACGGTGAAAACACGTACAGAAATTATTTTATTAAGTCGTGAAGTTAAGGGAAATAAGAGTATAGCTCAAATAGATCACTATAAGGAGTTTTAGGCTACATTTAGTTGTTTTCTAGTTTATTCTTACTCTATAATGTGAACAGCGACAACGTAAACTGCGGAGTTAGAGCAGTTAGTTCATTACCCTTTCCCTTGTTGGAGGTGACATTAACACGCTCTTCTCCTTCATGTTTCTAAGCAGTTCACATTCACGCTTGTAGAAGTCCCTTTCCTCCTGCAGGAGCTGTGTCATGCTTTCAAGATGACCCACAGTCTGCAAATAAATCAAAATACGTTTTCAAAAGCACCGTAAATTAGCTTTCAACTGACTGGCGTTTCGATGAACAGTAACACAAACGCGGAAATCATAACTTTTCCTTTATCGTGATTAAAGGAGCTACGTCATGGTTTGGGCATCTTGAAAAGTTTAGCCTAAATTTTTCAAGTTCGTCGTTTGTAATCCGCGTTAATCTTCTCCATCCTTAACCATCCTTGTTCCTTTATGGTTTATTATTATCTCTTTGGTGTTTTTCTCTCTTAGTAAACCATTTCCACGTTTTCTTTGATTTAATGGTAATTTTGCACCTAAACAAAACTAAATCAAAATACCGTGAGAAGTATACCTTAGCTTTGCCTTTCCCGCCTTTTCGTTTGGTCGCTGGTGACTCCACAGCTGTCAGGCGCCTTCTCATCATATCCTGAAGTGTTTCACATTCGCTCTTGTAATAATCTCGCTCTTTTTCCAAGGTTGTCACCAGTGATTCTATCTTGGAGGGAGACTAAAAGGATAGAAGATTTCGTTTATCATCTTGTGAGGCGCAAAATACGAAGGGAACCCATTAAACCTTATTACACGATTCACTTGACTGAAGATGACTTTCGATCAGGTTGTCGAAACGTCAGTCACCAACAACAGTTCTCAGTCAGAACTATCCTCACCCGGGCAATCACACTATACGAACTACTGATTAAAACTAAATCATACTGAAGCGCACTTATGTAGCAACAGAAAGAATTGTAAATTCATCTAACACCTAAACGCACTGTAACATAATGCACGGTCATACAAAAGTGAGTTTTTATAACGAATTACGTACATCGCGAATAAATCTGTGAAACAATATGAATAGAGTACTAAAAAACGAAGCGTGCGCCGCAGTGGTTTAAAAAGGGTTTCTTCAGCAATCTTGTTAATTAGAGACCTCTTGGTAATGGTAAAAAGTAAAACCATTGTATACCTTATCTCGACTTTTCTTGGGCTTCACAGACTTGGCTAACTTAAGCCTTTCAAGATCCATGACAAGCTCTCGCTCTGAATTAAAACAAGACAAAATTATGAACAACGCGGTGCACATTTAGTGCTTTTAACATATACACTGTACTGTGTCTGTCATACGGTCGAGGTGATGCGCTGGACTCGTGAGAGCTAGGTTTTAGCCCAGCGGTGGTTGCTCGTGTTGTGTTCTTGAACAAGTCCCTTAAAGAAGCTACGTCACGGGTTGCGCATCATGGAACGTTTAGCCTACATTTTTCAAATTTGTCGTTTGTAATCCGTGTCAATCTTCTCCATTCTTAACCATCCTTGTTCCTTTATGGTTTATTATTATCTCTTTGGTGTTTTTCTATCTTAGCAAACTTTTATTTTTAGGTTACCTTCAATTTAAAGGTAATTTTCTACGTGGCCAGTGCCTTTCTTCACCCAGGTGACTTGTATGGATGGGTTGCAGCGAATTGATAGGGGCAAACTGACAGAATGATGGGAAGTAACCTGCAATGGACTAGCATCCTATCGAGGGGGGGGGGGGGGGGGGAGGGAGGAGGGGAGCAATACTTCCAGCCCCTTTAGTTCATGCTATAGTTCATGCTGGTTCATGCTATAGAAATCGCACTTACGTGAGCGTGAGGGCCTTCTCTTAAGACCCCCTCCGGTTTCCTCACCGAAGCAAAACAGAAGAAAACCAAAGTCATACCGTTCATAGTGAGCTGCGCATTTCTGTCTGACAAGCGTTTCCTCTCCTTGTCTGATTTATCTAACAACTCCGTGACATGTCTGACATCATGCTCGGCGTTATCCACCAACACAGCTAGCCGTTCATTCTCTTCCATCAAGTGCTGTCGCTCCTAGAGTCAATGACAGAAATTTCAGTAAGAAATTTTATCTACTAGCACGGTAAGCGCTCTGCGTAGATTATGTGACGTGTCACACCTGGTCTTTGGGTGGTCACACAATCCCGACATGATTCTATTTTGAGTGACTTTTGGCTGAGAGGGAGGTCACAGAAACAGAGCTTTGATTAGTATCAAAAGTTACTGGATCACCCACTCCCGTTTCTTCACGCAATGTGGGAGTGTGCAACGAGTCCTAAACAAAAGAAGGGTTGAACAACAAAGACACAGATATAAAGCGGTAGTGCATCAACGATACATGTATGCCTGGATTTTATGCATGTTCTCTTTCAATGTGGCCACACTTTTAGACTTTTGTAGCTTACAACAGACATGATACTAAGAATGAAAAGAAACTGAATCATATGAAGAAGCTTTTTTTAACATTAAAAATGTAGTCAGCCATTTACATGTACACTTGTTTTAGTTTTTTTATTTGTCCCTTGGAATGGATAAATTGTATAAGTGGCACTGTAAATTAAACGTTAATATTATTCAACCCACCTTTCTAAGCTCCTGCATTTCAGTTCGGTGCACACCCTCTTGGTGTTGAAGGTTCTTCAGTACAGCCTGAAAATTGAAATAAACCCTTACTACCAAAAGATTAAGCCTGGCCACAGTGATTCTCACTAGTGTGTAACCCCTTTGGACTGTGTTCAGTTTTTATATGGCTAGAAACAAATCAAAGCCTGTAACAAGTGGTTGCTTTAGTTTTGGGGAAGTATACATACAGTGGGTCTCTGACACTACCCAGTGAGAGGTTTTCACACTGTTGTCACCCAGTGCAGCTCTTGGTTGATGATATATATATGGTGTTACCCAGTATCATAGGCCTGCAATGCGTGCACATAACCCTCTGCGAGCATCCTTAATATGTTAAAATATATGCACTAGACTTCTGGCAGTCCGTCTTTTAGTTACTCAGCCTCAAGATGAAAAAAGTTGGGGCAAGATATTTTCTTGCCCCAAACCCTTCTTGTCCATGCTGCCCCTTTACATTTGAGGACAACTGTAGGACCCTAAGAGGAAAGACCAGCTGCCACCAATCTACTTGTGCACACAGCAGTTTTTCCATGGCTTTGAAAAGGAGAAGCCAAGTTTGTCTTAAATACTAAATACATGACCAATCAAAAAGCAAGCATTGTTTGTCTTGAACTATATGATCCTAGATAAGAAATGTATGGGAACCAAAACTGAAAAGGAAAATTTGTATGTTGATACAGTGTATCATGCATTTATAAAAAAATATATTACACTTTACCATACCTTAGTTTCCACCAGCTCTGATCGCACAATACCGACATCTCGCTGCTTATCTTCTTCCACTTGTTTGGAAAGTCTGTTGATATCTTTAAGCTCCAGAAGGAGTTCGGCGTTCTTACCCTCTAGATCATTGGCTCGCCGTGTCGCCTCAACATGCTGGTCTATTGTATCCTTCAATTGTTTTTCTAAATCGTGATTGGCCTGCTGTAGATAATCCACCTGCCAAAACAATCAGAAATTACAACATGAGAAATACATTTTAAGTTAGGACCCAAAAAAAACTTGAATTCCAGCTTGCCATTCCAACAAGCAGCTCTAAAATTTTGCTTGTCCTGAGCTAGTCCTAGGTTACATGTACTCTTTTTATTTTGTTGGCAAATAACTTGCCTGGGGGCAGTGAGAATGAAAAGTTACTTGCCCGGGAGGAAAATCTAGCCCCAGACAACACTTTTTTTGAACCCTGATAACTCAATGCAAGGTGTCAAGCTTGTACCAGGGTTGCCACAGGTCAGGAAATGGTCAGGAAAAAAATTATTCAATGTCAGGGAAAAGTCAGGGAATTTTTAATCTTTTAAGACAGGGAAAATTGATATTTTGAAGAAAAGTCAGCAAAAATTGAAATAATTTAACATGGCTGATTTAATACCATTAAAGGCTGGAAGAAACATTTGGAGTTACTGTGATCTCAACAACATTTTTCCTTAAAAAAGAAGGAGAATTTGTTGAAAACTTATAAGTCTTAATGAATAAGTAGAAAGGAAGGCTGTAAGAGGAGGCCAGAAACTGCTACTAGATCTGGCGTTTTGTATTTATTTGGTCAGGGAAATCTTGTTTTTAGCAGGAAAAAGTCAGTGAAAAGTCAGGGAATTTTGAAAAGTGATGTCTGTGGCAACCACGTGTACATGTAACATCCAATCTAGATATTAGTATTTTTGTACGTGTGTGTAGCATTTATTTAAGTCTGGTGCTTACATGTATTTGGGTAAATACAGAACTTTAATAATATTAGTATGAGTATACTATAATTCTGTATGACTTTTAAATACAAGCAACACAATAAGAATGACAGTAAAGGTTCTTGACAGAGTAAAGACATGACATTGTATACCTGAACGTTAAGGTGTGCAACAACCCTTTCACTACTGTCTTTTTTGCCTTCTCTCAGCACTGCATCAACAGGACGGCCACCATCCAATAGCCGGTTCAGCCTCTCAATTTCTTTGTCCCGAGTCTCCACCTACATGTAAGAAGGCAATTTTTATAGTATTATTTTAGTGTCTGCATCTGATTAATAGAGGTGTCTGCTGAATAGGGGATCATTATAAAGAGTAATATAAGACTTAAATTTCGGGACCAGGCTAAGTGTCTGTTTAATAGAGGGTTTCCGCTTAATTGAGGGTCCGCTTAATTGGGGATCTGCTTAATAGAGGCTTTACTGTATACAATAACGTTTGAAATAAAAATTTTGGCTGAGTGCTGTCTTTGACATTTGCATTCCCAAAGACCACAGTCCTTTCGGTACGCAGCAAAAACAATGAGCTCCAGTCAATTCAAATGCTCTGAGCACTTGTTATAGAGCTCTCACTTTCCATTTTCAGCCAATTATATTTGAGCAAAGTCAAGTCACAGACTTAAAATTAATGGGAGTCACTATTCTTGGCAAGACCAATTTTATGGATTGCTGCCTCTTCGGACAAGAACACTTACAGTTAACTCCCGATAACTCGAACCCTCGCTAACTCAAAACCCCCCGCTAACTTGAAGTAATTTTCAATTCCCTTCAGGTCATTTTCTATATAATTTTACCCTTGATAATTTGAATTCCCGATAACTCAAACCTTTTACCATTTCCCCTTAAGGTTCAAGTTATCGGTAGTCGACTGCAAATGTATAAGCTATAATTTCATCAGGATCTCAACAGCATTCAGGCTGCATCCATATATACACATTTTTGTCTCCATGATTCATGGCAATATTCTTGAACTCACAAATAGATGTGTAAAATCATAATCCAAAACTCAAATTTAAAAATAAATGAAAGGCTAAAACTCAACAATGAAGAGAATTGAACAAGTTTTTTCTTTTTCATTCATCCCTTCATTAATTAAGGTTACTGTATATTCCAACTTGACATACGATAGAAATGCTATTGTAGATAACAAAAACTGATATAAATATATTAAATATATTATCATGGACCAAGCCCAGATGTTCAAGCAGGTAGTTAGCGCTCTGACTGCTTTATATATTATGTTTACCAGCTTCCTCCAATGAGTTCAAGTTTCTTTAAAATTTAAATGGAGATCCTTAATGTATGATACCCCTGTTCTATTTTACATGTGTCAATTATTTTTGTCACTTAACCCTAGAATATATTCATCTCAAAATAACACAGAGTGCTATGTAAATATTTTCTTCCAGCATCTAGTCGGCAATGAGGAGATATTAATTTTAGAGCAAAATAGCAGGTGACCTTGAGCAAGCTTTCAATTAAGATAATTTTCAACTTTCTTAATTTATCTATGAAAAAAATTAGAATAATTTGATTGGGAAACTGTCAAGGGGTAAAATTTTAATTAAAGTTGGCTTATAATGTTTTGGATAATTTAGATTATTGCCACTGACATGCAAAAACAAATGCAGAATCTAAAATTATCATGTTATCCACGTCATGCAACTGAAAAGGTGTAAATCCAACGAGATACTGGCAAAACAATTATCACCTTTCATTGAATTGACAACAATAGGTTTTGCTAAAAATATATAAACCAAATAACTAAACACAAAAAAATCATGTCCACAAAAATTACCGGCAAAGAACAAGAAATTGTGTCTCTAGATACAATAAAAGTTCTTAAGATTTGAAAATATTTAGCTGTTTCACATCATTTTTTCGTATTTCTTATAGTAGCAATGGTTGCCGGAAGTTGTACTTGATGTTTTACCTGTTTTCGCAGACTTTTGTTTCGTCTCTCACTGCTCGACTTTTCATCCTGAACTTGTGACAATTGAGCCTGTAGTTCCTCTATTCTAGTATCAGCAACACTTAACAAGTCTGCTACATAAGGATCCTGCATATCATCCGTTTTGCCGGATAGATCTCGGGCGGGAGAAACTGTACTTTCGATGTCCATTCGTTGACGACGAAGAGGTATTTGCTTTCTTCGACCGCCAGGAGTTTCCACGACTGCATGTAAATTTTTCTCTTGCAAGTCCTGTATTCGTTCGGTTTTTGCTTTGTTTTCTTTCTCCAAAGCTTTAACTTTATGTACATATTGTGTATTGAGAAATTTCAGGTCCGCATTTTCGTGCTCCAACTTTCGAACGCTGGTTTTAAGATCCCTGATGACATGATCAGTCTCTTCTCGTAGTTTTATAAGCTGAAGATGAAGCTCGTTGTTTTCTTTCACGAGCTTCGCATTATCGCTTCTATACGGCTCGACATTATCCTCGAATACTGTCCTCTGTGTCTCCTGTTTGCCTACTTGAAGTTTAAGATTTTTTAAGCTTTCTGTCGTGTGTACAAGGTCGCTAAACAGCTTCTCCACAAGAGGCACAGATTCGATTCCCAGAGCTTGTCTGTAACCAAGCTGATCTAAACGCTTCCTGAGCGTAGTGAATTTTCGCTCCGTCATCCTTAGGGACACTAATGACCACTCTATTCAGCTCTTTTAAAATTTCAACCGAAATCGCGGAAATTTTTGTAAAAAATTCATCTTCAGAGGAAAACCGTTACTGATAATTGACTGGTTCGCGCAAAGACAGCGTCCTGACAACCGCACGAGAACGCATGCGTGACTTTCAAATTTGCCTCTGTTTATATTTTGACCTAAGGGGAATTCACTTTTTGATCAAAGGTTTTCATTTTCTCTCGTATGCTTTTTTTACTGAGGAAAAATTACCAAACAAAACAACCAAAAGTGCATTATTTTTGTTTTGATATGCCAAATTGCCAAAAAGATTTAAAATTTTTCAAATCTTTAAGGTTTTTTTTTTTTTTTTTTTAAATTACAGTATTTATGTTTACGAATATTTGAAACGATACGAAACGAAACCACTTGTTTAATCCCAGGATGTTTTCTTTCAAGTCATGTTTAAAAAATTTTTTGGGTTCCAACATTCGTAGTATTGGCAAAAGTAATAAATATTATACAAGTGTAAACATTTTTGCAATATAGTTTTGGGAGTTTTGTAACTTTAACTGACAAATAGGCATCATTGATTTTTTTTTTCAACTGAAAGCTGTAATATATCCTTTCTCCATAACTGTAAAATTTCGGGTGATCAAAATTTGAGGAAACATAGTTACTTACAAATTTATCTTGGAAAAAGAATTGAGAATGCAATGGCAGCCTAATTCATATTGGCATAAATGATTAATTTACAAATCCTTTTCAAGAGAGGGCAAGCTATAAAAGGGCAAATATTTTCAAAAAATAAAAAATATCTGACAGGACTGACAGCGCAAGTAGTTTAAAATTCCCAAGAAATCGAGCAGACAAACATTTTAACCAGCAGCTGTACATCTTGATCATGCGCAATTTTGTAGCCACGTCATACTGCACGATGTCATTTGTTATGATCAAAACAAAAATGGGGTTTGGCTGAGTTCGACAAAATGTACATTTAAAATTTAAAGTGTTTCGTTTTTGTGGAAACGGCAGTTCGGGTTCTTTGGAATCCCGAGCCATCGGCAAAGTCTCGACTTAGTATTATGCAGGTGTGATCGCATGGGCCAACTGCAGTCCATAGTTCATCGCAGAAGCCGAAGTCTTCAACCAGAGTCCTTTCCAGATCTAAGTAACTTCCCTCCTGAGGTTGCTGTTTGTGTTTTGTCTCATTTAAACGCCACAGATCTATGTCTTGCTGCTTGCGTTTGGAAGCACCTAGCTGACAACGAACTGCTGTGGCAAAGGTACTTTTGAAGAGCTTCATTTTCTTTCCTTTTAATTTAGTATTGCCGTTGAAAGGCGCCAAGTAACTTCAATGAAATCGTGTGGTGTTATGTTAATTAATTTAATTTAAGTGAAGTCTATTTGTTTAAGCACCGAACTCTACGACCTTTTATTTTCTGTTTTTACCTATGACATTGATGCGCAGATTTATAAGCAACATTTTGTTTTATTTAATATACAGTCAGCATTGAACCTGCCAGCTCTCGTTCTCTCACGCGCTCTGACGCTTAATCACGGGTTCACATTCATCTAGAATTTTGGTTTCATAACAATTTCTCACGCCTAGTTCACCAAAGTTAGCTATTAAAACTCTTAATTGTGACCTATTTTCAAGAAAAATATTAAATTGATTTTGACACTTTGAGAAAAAAAAAGTCATCCATGTATTAAAATCATTGTGTCTTTTAATTAAGTTATTTTCTATATTATCATTCTGTTCTCTGCTTAACCAGAATTCTATTGTTGCCTTTCCCAAGTGGAACAAAAATACCAGAAAAATCTTTTCAATGGTCACATCTTTCTAGAATTGAATTCTACTTTAATAGTAGAAATGTCTCTTGTTCCCTCAAATTAATCTAAAAAATATATCTTGTTCCCTTGAATTAAGGTTACTGTAGACCTTCCAGGGTGCCTTCCAGAAAATTCTTTCTTTACGCACTGCTTTAAAGAAAACCACGGTAAACTATACTTCATTGTAAAGTTAATAAACAGTAGATTCCGAAAATAACAATGCACTTTGTTTTGCTTTGATAGGCACACGCAAGCCTTTAAACACAAAAATGACTGTACTTGCTAAACTGAATTACCAGCCTTTGTGTTACTGCAGACATCCAAACTGACTGGACAGTATAATCAAGAGTTGATG
This sequence comes from Orbicella faveolata, assembly GCF_042242905.1. Taxonomy (NCBI): domain Eukaryota; kingdom Metazoa; phylum Cnidaria; class Anthozoa; order Scleractinia; family Merulinidae; genus Orbicella; species Orbicella faveolata. The sequence goes on from NW_028301564.1 coordinate 14,651,337, forward strand.
GGCTAACAAAGTGTGTGGGGCTTTTTCGATATTTCTGTTGGTTGTTTAGGAAATCCCTTTAAAAGTTGGACAGTAGAAAATTTTCTGACTGCTGTTACTCAATGGGATGTCACAGGAAAAATATTTCGATTTTCATAGAAACCTCACACATTTTGGTGCACTAATATCTGACGAAGATTTTGGCCAAGTTTCGTTAAAATGTGATAAATCTACATACCCTATTAATTCATTTGAATAGAGGTAATACACGCAAAAATAAACCTTGAGTTTTCGGCCTTGAAAGAAATTCACAGTTTTCGCACCTCACTGAAGCAGTTGTTAACGTGGCCATGCCGCCAATCAATGAAACGCAGCTTTGAAGTCCTCAGTGGGCTACAGTAACGCTCCCGGAAATGGATGTGCAATGTTTACATTTACAGTATATCTTTATATCTTACATCGGGAGTAGCAAAGTCTGTTGTTAAACATTCAGCAGCATATAAACTGAATCGGCAGATAAATGGTAAAGAAGAAAAAGGGAAAAAAGAGGAATGATAGTGGAATAGCCTTAAACAGTCCTACCGAGTCAAGTGAGGATATTAACACATTTTTAAAAAATTGTAAACACGTATTTCATCAGCCTGTTGATTTTACTAGAATATGGAAAAACGCTTTTCAAAGCAGAGGAAAGGAACGTTCGGAGAATCTGCTTTGTCAGATATTAGCAATTAAATTCGTCAGTGATTCTGCAGCAGTCAGCTTCTGTGCCAGAAGAAGCTAGAGCAGGGCATCAACGAAACATTTGCTTGCGGATCCCTGCGATTTGGGCTTCCGTTCAAATGTGGAAATGCGAAGACCGTGCAAAATCACCTAGTCTAAGAGATGAAAACAATCAACAAAAGCGAAGATTTCTGTGCAAGAAATTGCAAGACGTAAGGGATAAACAAAAGAAGTGAAATACAACTCCGCGGATGAGATCAGTTGCCATGAAAATTGTTACTGCTCAACTCAGGGGTTGACACATTTTAATTGGCTTATCACAGTTTGCAGTTCATTGACTTGTTTAAAAAATTTACTTTATTGTAGATGACTCGTTTGCGTTTTAAGTTTTTAAAAAAAATTTTTTTGCAAAGTTCAGATGAAGTAGAAGTCTTGAATTTGGTGTAAAAAAATAATTTTGGACAAAATAGGCCCTTGAAGGTCTACAGTAACCTTAAGTGATCATGTTTCCTAGTTCCCCAAAACCTCTGGGAGTCCCTCATAAGTGGCTGCAGAGAACTCTTCTTCAAAACAAGTATTTTTATCCGCCAAAACAACCCCAATACTGTAATGCAGTAAACTGCCAAACAAACACGAAAAACTCTCTAAAACACAACTTGTGTAACTCATAAACACAATAATCTTGCACACAACATAACTTGTACATGCAATAATCATAAACTAAGGTAAAGTCTGCATACGAGCCAAGTGGCCCATCAGGCCGGAGTTTATCCTGGTTTCCGTAGCATGCGGTAACTAGGATTATTTCTACTACCCCCCTGGATGGGATGCTAGTCCATCGCAGGGTTACTCTCAGCAGTAAATTTGCCGGTACCCATTTATACACCTGGGTGGAGAGGCACTGCAAGAGTGCAAGGGCAAGAGCAAGGGCACTGCAAGTGTCTTGCCCAAGAACACAACACAATGTTCCCGGCCAGGGCTTCATCAGGACACAAGTGCACTAACCATGAGGCCACCACGCCTCCACAGTCGTAAACTAAGTAATCTTAAAAACATCTCTGATCATGTGTATACTTTTCATGCCTCATGCTGCTTCAGAAGCTGTCTTCTTCTGAACACCTGTAGAACACAAATACAATAACATACATTATTTTTTTCTCAAGCATCTGTGCGGGACGGAATCCTAAATCCTCGAATTTGATTGGCTAATCATACACACATGACTGGTCCAGTTTTTTACCATACGGCCCATGGGCCGGATTTTTTTCCCGCTGCCTAAATTTCGCTCCGAAAAGTTAGCGGTAATCGTCAATCTTTTGCCTTTTTACACATCCATCGACGATTAGTCAACGCAAGGTTATCTGTTCACTTTAAAATGGCAAGGAAAGTCACTGTAAGTAAATTCAATCGAGTGTTTTGAAGTTGTGAGAGTTTGCTTAATTGTTTGTAGCTTGGCGCTGTTATGGCGCATAATCCTGTGTTTCTCTCGCCATAAAATTTGAGTCAATTTCAGTCGAGTTTACCTCTTTGATCATTGCTGTATTTAGAAGAATTTCTGTTGAATACACTTAACGAATTTCCTCGCCTTCTGCTATTCAATTTACGGTAGAAAAGTGACGAAGTGATTTTAAAAGCGACGACTGACAGAAATTGTTTTTGTAGTAAAACTTCAAGCTTTGCACGAAATTTCACACCGCAAAAACTATTTTGGAGAACTTAACTGGTGAAATAAATGCAACTAACACAAAGTAGTTCGAAAAAAATCCTTCTACATCCTTCTTTGTCTACTATCTGAGTTACTCGCTCGTTGCCAAGATTTTTTAGAAATCGTTAGTAGACGGCACACAAGCCGATTCAATGACGAGTTGCATAAACAAACCCATTTGTAATCTGTAAAAGCAATAAAGCAATTTCCTGCAGGAAAAAAATAAACGTGTTATTTGCCAGCTTATGGTTGGTCCGTATGGTGAAAAACTGTGACCTCAGGCTTGAAAATGCTGCCCTCGGCCTACGGCCTTGGGCAGCATTTTCAAGACCTCAGTCACAGTTTTTCACCATACAGACCTCCCAGCCGGCAAATAACATATATATATGATAGGATAATATATTATGCAGTGCTGGTGTCGAGAAGTGACCAGTTTTTCAAGAGCAAAACTACTGGTACATGAAAAAAAAAGATTTGAAGAACGAAATTTATGAAAATACTTTCATGTAATGTGAGATGTAACGTGATATGATATATAATAATAACCCAGAAGGCTAAGCTCATCGCTAGTCTTTTTTCACCCTTCCATTTCAGCCTTTCAAAAGCAACTTGGGGTTATGCTTCAGCTTACCACAGGAAACGTCAGGTAAGCAATGTGCTGAAATTTAAGTGCAGCTGGGGGCTTAATTAGCTTATGTGCCACTTTGGAACAAAGAGGATTATATAAACAGTAGCCTCCATTTAGCGCTGAAATATGCTTGGATATTTGTCCACAGACATTATCTGCTCCGAAAAACAAACAGTTTTCCAAGAGTGTAGCTCGAGGGACACTGTGAGCTTTGAGGAACAGATAGTGTCGTAGGACAAATGTCCGGGCATATTTTCATGCCAAATGGAGGCTGTTGTGTTTATTATCCTTCAAACGTTTTTTGTAGCGCACTTGAGTTTAAAAATTGGGTAATATCACTTGGATATTCCTTAGTTTTAGCTGAGGAATATTCAGTCACGTGATGTGTTTAAAACAATCATGTACAAGCAAAAATATTTGATGGATTATAAGTATGTATATGTGTGGTGGTAGTAAAAGAATACTGTTATAGGAGAAATGATAGCATCCTACATCAGAAATAAATTCTTACAGCAGCAATTATGGGCAACCCTAAAACACGGAATTGGAAATCCGGAACCAGAATGTGGATTCCGGAATCCAGATATTACATGTATGAATGTCGATAGAAATAATTCACTCCAGCAATGTTTAGTAAATAAATATAGGGAAAAATTATTTTGTTGTTACTTATTTTCTTGGCCTTAGTTCAGCCTCAAATTGTAATTGTTAAAGAATTATTGACTAGTTCTGAACAACCCTTAGCTATACATCTGGCCTGGTTGCTCAAAAGCTGGATAAAGCTATCCATTGGGTAAATCACTATGCAGTCAGGGTTAGTGATTTTTTGAGTGGATAGAGTTACCCATAGCCTGCGAGCAGGCTCTAGTATCTGTCTCTATAAGTGTCTGAGAAGTCTCTAGAGCCTAGTGTGTTTTTGCATTGGCATGCGAGCAAGTGCCTTCTTGCAGCTTCGCAACTCACGCCCCCAGCCCAAACACGAGAGCCTGCTCACTAGCACATAGGCTAAGTTATTCATCTTTTGTTCAACCTGGCCCTGGTGAGAGCGTGGTTTTTGTCTAGATCGAATTGCTCTGAGAAGACTAGTGAGTAGCACAATAGCAACAAGCTATTGCAGTGAGTTTCGGGCACTCATTTAGCATCTTTTAACAACATGTGGTCTGATCCGTTCACAAGTGAGAAGCAGACAGAGTTTGAAGCAGACGGAGTTTGAGGTCTTTTTTATTTGGCCCCTTATTTTTTACAGGCAAAAGCTATGCAAAATAGTTTTTGCATATTTGAAGAACTTGTTTTCTTTGATTTGTGGATTCCACATTCCGGATTCTGGATTCTGGATTCTGGATTCTGGATTCCAGATTCCGGATTCTGGATTTAGGGTTACCCAGCAATTGTAGTCAAGTCCGCAGGTTGAAAGATAATGTTTTCATTTCACAATGAATTGTGATTGATCTTCCCCAATAGTAAATTTTGTGGGTATTACTTTTCATCTAGGGAAAGATTTCCTTCAAGGAGCTTTATATGTTGTTGGATGAGGGGACTTGTCTTTTCAATTTTGACCCTCACCAGGTTAGTGTTTGTAATAAGAGTTTTGTTTTCAGTTTATACATATAATGTTACTCATAATTAACTTGTTCATGAAAGGTCTTCATTGTGTTGCCGTGTAAGCAAGATGCTACAGTGCATGTATTTATTAATCAGTGGAAATGTTTCACAGTCTGACCACATCAACCAACAAAATTCTGCACACACTTGCAAATGAACCTATGGATGTTAATGCTAAATCTCTCTCTAAATCTCTCAAAGAGATGCGGTTGTGAACATTTTTATTGTATAAACACTCAAATGCTATTGGTTTACATTGTTGTCTCACAGTTTTCAGTATTTGCAGGCATCTTTTTTTGTTGGATTAATAGGCGGCTGATTTTGTAGTCTTTTCTAAAGTTACAAACCTGGGTCAATTTGCAAAGAATATGTTTCCAACGGTGGTCTTCACTGGAGTAGTCATAATGTACATAAAATTAACTGCTATTTTAATAGTTATCGTGCACTATCAATCAAGGCATGTTATATAATATTACTTACTAAATGTATATACGGTATGCATATTAAACAAAGCAAGAGAATGACATGTAACCAGTATTTCTTTGTTTATTTCAGGGAATAATTTATTTAGTGAGACACAATGTGTTGGAGGACTCTGTTTTAGAAATAGCAAAGTTTATTAACTGTACCGGAGCACTTTATGGAAAGTCAGTTAGAGAATATCTCAACACAAGGTAGGGACTAGGCAGGGGGGGCGGGGATACTCTTGCATGTACATATAGCTGCAGGGCCAAGGGGTTTGTTTCAGAGGGAGTGGGAACCAATTAAGTAAGCGTGTGAGTGAAATGCTTGTACAGATGTCTGAGGCATCTCCCCAGCTTGAGGCTGAAGGCTTTCTTGGCTAACCCCCCCCCCCCCCCCACCTCCTTCCTTCTTTCCAGCCCCACCTGTTTCATGCTTCCCGAGTTCCTGAGTTCCTGTGTCAAATTTGGATAAGCTTACACACTTTGTTTTATCGATATAGTTAGGTGCTATGCTTTGTAGCTGGTAAGCAAGTTGTTTAAAGGAGCTCAGTCATGGTTTGCGCATATTGAAAAGTTGAGCCTCAATTTTTCAAATTCCTCATTTGCAATCTGTGTTAATCTTCTCCATCCTTAGCCATCCTTGTTCCTTTGTGGTTTATCATTATCTCTTTGGTGTTTTTCTATCTTATTAAACTGTTATTTTCAGGTTTCTTAACACTTAAAGGTAATTTTGAATGTGGCCAAAATAACTCAAAATACTGTGACTGAGCCCCTTTAATATTCTTTTGCAGTCAAAATGGGCGGAGCATGCAAAAAATGAATTTATGGAAATTTGATGTTAGTTTTATTTCATTTTCTTACTCTTGGAAGGGAAAATTAATATTGAAGAAAAGAATGAAATCAAATTTCCTTTCAGTGATGAATTTATTACTTTGCAGGGGTCTCATTAGTTAACATTTTGAACTGAACTTCTTTATAAGGAAAACACCCCTTTAGATGGTCAAACCAAAAACCAGAAACCTGAAACTCCTGACTTTGTTATTGCTACAGAGTGTTCCTACAGCAGAACTGTGAGCTGACTTGATCCTTTTAAAGATACCTTTTTTGATACAGTGGAACCCCATTAATACGGTCACCAATGGGCCACAAAAATCCAGCTGCATTAGAGGGGTGGCCGTATTAAAGGGGTTCGTTAAATAAGAAAATAACTGACTGAGCTTTTTTTTGGGGGGGGGGGGGGGGCAGACTAAAGTGGCCGTAATAACGAAGTGGGCTTCTTGCTATTGTTATTATCTTATAATCTCATCTGATTTGCCTTCTTGGTAGGAGAGATGTTCTACAGGAAATTGTCAATATGCAGAATTATAAAGGAATGTTTCTGCCTGTGGCTCTAAGGTTTGTGTACATACATGTATGAAATAATTGTTGCAGGTTTGTCTATGTCTGGTTTCCTCTGAATCCTGACTGCATTAAGAGCTGTGCGTTAGTCCAATCAACTCTTTCTAAAAGATTGTAATTCTTCCAACTCATTTTCATTTTCCATCTTATTTTGTTTGCCAGTTTATTTTGCTAAACTCTATAATTATCATAAAGTTGGTATTTTGTTCTGGGACATAAAAAATAGCACCAAGTAAGCAAGGTACTGCTCAATAACATTTGTATGAAATTACTGCTTCACAGTCGTATGTACCTCAGGTTACTTGAAATTTACTCTGGTTGATTTACCTTAACTTACATAAACAAATGTTTTCCTGTCCGTTTCAGGCAGTTTTTTGAGCGAGTTTATCCCCCAGAACAAAGAGGGGAATTCTTAGACACCCTTTTGAACAAGTTTTCGATTCGGTTTTGTGATACAAATCCTTCTGCATCCTTTACTCCAGGTAAGTCTTTTTGTCATCATTTGCATTGTTCCCCCTAAACGTGGAATGTCTGTTTTTATTTCAAATGTCCTCGTGCTATTCTAGTGTGTGTTTCGCTATCTGCCTCTGCCTGTCTGTCTGTCCATACATCTGTCTTTCTGTATCGGTCTGTCCTGTCACTGGCTTTCTATTTCTCTGATGAACTGAGTGACTTACCGGTCACGCTTGTAACAGACTGTCTGTGTCTGCTTTTGTTTGTTTGTTTGTCTGTCTGTCTTGTCACTGACTGTCTGTTAGACAATGTTCTGACATATTGTAAGGTCAATAAGGGCCGTAACCCACAACACCTGCAACACCTGAGTATGTTCGATGGGCCCTTGATGTTGGGTGTGAACTTGCCTGAGAAATTGCCTGTAGTTGAAAAAAATTCACCCAAAAGGTAACAAGTTTGTTATGGGTATGAAAATCAAAGCTACAGTCGACTTAAAACTTAATGATAGCCTTGACAAGAAACTAGGTGCTAATTAGTTTTAAAGCACCATGCAGGAGTAACAACATTGTGTTCTTGTCTTTTCCTTTTTAGAGAGTGTGTTTATTCTATGCCACTCTTTGATTCTTCTCAGTGTGGATCTCAGCAGTCCACATGTGAAAAACAAAATGTCAAAGAGAGAGTTTGTCAAGAACCTGCGTGGGCTCATCCAAGGGCCTGAGACGACTGAGTATCTCGGAGATCTCTACGATAACGTGTACTTAGAAGGACACATTGCCTTAAGGGCTGAGAAATGCAAGCAGAAAACGGCCTTTCCTTTTGAGAGGCCTTACGGCAAGATATTTTTACACATGTAACGAGATGTTTCAAGCATTTTTAGGCAATCTTATTTTCAATTCATAAGAAATCCACTGCAATGATGGGCTGGAAAAAATGTAATTTTGAGGTTCCCCAAATACTGTTTTGCCAGCAGATTTTCCCCTGTTTTGGAAAGGTTTATGAAACAAGCGCAGCAGGACAATTGTTTTTCTAGATTGACAAGGTATTAGATGAGAACTGAATCCAAATATGATTAGATCACGAGTAACCTCTTTAGTTTTGTTTTGTTTTGTTTTTGTTTTTCCTTACTTTGTACTTTATCATGACAATTCGTTTACGTTATTTATTTGATGCCAAGACTTTTTCTTTTGACGCTTAAATTAAGACTCTTTTTGGTTTTTGAAACAAAAGATTACCCGAGTGTGGCCAATTCACTTTTGTGAAAATTTAAAATTGTCAGTAATTCAATTATTTACACCGAAAGGTTCCTAGTACAGCAATTAATGAGTAATTTATTTTTCAGAGATACCTAATACAAATGGGTTTTCCAATCTAAACTAAAAAGACACAAGTAGTGGGAGTTAAATGAGCCTGCGATGTTTTTTTTAAAGCTTTTGCTAAGCAGGGAACGTGACGTATTCTTATCATGTGATTATTTTCGGACTATTTTTTACTGTTAGCCCCTTTTTAATTGGATAGTAAAAATCGGAAACGCTGCATGCTTAAAGGCAGATTTGCTTAACAAAAAAAACTCATTTTGTCCCCGAAAGAATAGGGAAATCTTTGCTGACTTCGTTGCTCGCATTTTGCCTTATTAGCATTCGACTTTGTGTAGTGAAGACATAACGCTTTATACGAATTGACTGGAAACATTTAATAAGCTTGTAAAACTCAGTAATTGGTGAAATTTTGTAGCTCTTTGAGCGTAACATTGAAAGAGATATTTGCTTAAAACGTAACCTAAAAGGTACACGCTATCTGCGTGAATATTTAAAAAGATTGTCTGAATTGTAAATTTGTACTCAAGTTGTTAAACAATTTATGTAATTTGGAGATGAAAAATATAGGCAGGGTCTTGTTTTAAGGACACCCCAGAAAAGATAGACAAAGTGGTAATATTTACAAGTGTAACAGCACCATTAGCAGGGCCGTAGACAGTGTGAGGCAAACCGAGGCACTTCCCTCAGTCATTTTTTTTTTCGTTTTTTGCTGTTTCTCTTTTAAAGGGGGAGAGTAAAACACTAGCAAATACGTAGGAAGAGAATTTAACCATAAACATTACCTCGTCGCGTTTTTCTTTCTGGATACGGCCCCGGTTAGGTTGTAGGTAGTTTGTAATATTCGTCTGGTTAGCGACACAAAAGGTTTGTTTGTTTGGATAATCCAGATGTGGAACTGTCATTGTGATTTTTTTATTATTTCAATGTGTAATATGATCGATGTGACACCGTCTTTCCCTCCAATTGTAAATATTACTGGCAAACTGTTGTTGAATATTCCTTTTTTTAATATGATGTGTACGACAACGTTTTACATTAAAAGCTCGAAATCTTCTGTACAGCAAGATTTTTGTGTCTCTTACTGTCGCTGTTGTGTTGTTCCGTGGGATCTCTTGTGCGCCTACGCAAGCTTTCTGATTATTGTTAGTACCACGGTTTCACTCTCTCAAACAGCATGCGCTACAGATTGATTCAGGTTGTTTTCGGTTTCTGATTGGTTGTTATACACGTAATTAGCTCGTGATTAGAGGCTACTTGTCACGAGCGACACGGGCAAGGATAAATTTCCTACGGCTGTGATTTAGGAAGATGATCGTTTCACAGCCATTTAGCCGTTTCTTAGGTGGGGAAAATTGCATTGGTCCTCTAAAGAATTGAATGGTATGATAGTAGCAAACCCTTTTATGGGATCTTAACTTGCTTGGAGTATCAGTTTAGTCGACATTGAACAAGCACGTTTATACTTCTGGTGACTCTGGTGGAATTCCGTCGAAAAATGTCCGAGCCCACGGACTTCATCAGATACGAACTTGATCGATAACATCGCTTGCCACTCTTCGTTCGTGCGTCTTTCGTCAATTTCGCTAAGCTAATTTTGCTTTGAATTCGCCAATATCGTCAAAACCATGAGGCATTCACTCAGTCTTACGAAATTTCCTCAAATCTGCCAATTTCGTTACTGCGTACATTTCTGGACACAAGTGAACTTTCTAGGACTAGTTCAGATCGAAAAAGCCATTTGGAAACCTCTCTGGCACGTCAGCGAGGGTTTACAAAAGCTTCAGATGTTTCTCTCATTCAGTTGTCATGATAAATGACGAATGATCGATCACGGTACAACCCACACAGTCTGTTTCATGAGCCTTTACAGTGATCTATTGACGCCAGAAAATGATCCACCTTCTCTTGCCAAGAATTCATAACAAGATAGCTTTAATCTCTCGCTCGACATCGCATTCTGGGCATCTTTGAACACCCGGCATTCACCTTGAACTGTAGTGCAGCCTGTTGCACATGCAGATAAAGATAAAAGAAAATATTAAGTAATCATAAAAATCTCCAAGTTTTAGGTCAAATGATCTAAGCAGATAGATCTAAAGAGGTCGCGGATTTTCTAACTGTAAAACAACACCTTGAAATAACTCTGTCTATCTGTTTGTCGGCACAGGAATACGCGTGGATGGTAGCCAACTCTTTTTCTCACTCTCACCAAACTAGCTCACAAGAAGAAAACTCTATTTGCTCTCGCCCTGTTTCTTGGGTACAGAGATTAATAGAAACTATTTAATTTTGGTCATAGAGAGACGAGGCCAAATATATTTGATAAGGGTTTCTCCTTTAAGACAGTTAAGGGCGTATTCGCGGTTGCATTTGCGTGATAACATAGAAGTATCCTAACAGAAATGTTTTCTGTGATAATCGTGTCAAGTGGTTCTATGACTATTCAAGTATGTCTAGACAAAATTGGTTTGTAATGCTTTCCACAGTAAATGTATTATTACTGCCAAGTTGCTGTTTTGGTATACAATAAACATTCTTTACATTGTGGCAGGATACTTTACCATTAAAATGTTGAATTTAGGAATAAACAGAGGTTGAGTGTTGGCTAATGAAGGCGTCGAATAGACCCTAAAAATAATCTTTGATTATTGCTAGTATTAGCCAATTTGCACTTTTGGAGTACGACAAACATTCTTTACATTGTGGCAACATACAATTCATCCTTCAAATCTTTTCTTCACACGGGCATCTTATCCAAATGGTTAAGTTGAAAACAGACCACGAGCTTCCCTCCACTGATCTTGGTCTGTCGCGCGTGTCGCGAAAGGACGGGAGAGAAGAGGAATGGACGCTCGCGGGAAGGCGAGCAGTCGCTCTTCGCGTCACGCTCGAGAGACTAGAAAAAAAGGGCCATTTCGTAGATAGCCTCCAACGAGGGTGATTCAAGTGGAAGAGATAAAGAACACAGTTTCGATCTGGTGGGTTTCTGTTGTGGAATCTCATCAATTCTGAGAATGAATTCCAGCACTACTTGACCTGAAACATTCTAGCATCAGTCAGCTGAAACAGCATTCTGATGTAAGGGGATATACCATAATGACAAGAGGGTTGACTCTGTATACAACGATTGACTGATTTAATTAGCACTGGTTGTTGGCCTTTCAAATCTGTGAACATTCTTTAAACAGTCGTGTGGCAGATGACATCCCTCAGCGCGTGAAAGAATTTCATCGTAAGCGCCGCCTCGCCTCGTGACAAATTACCTTCTAAAGATCTTCGCCACGGTTCGATTCTGACTGAGAAATGTTCTCGGCCCAGATAAGACATTGAATTTAATCACATATCTGATAAAAAGGTACAATAACAGCTGGAGTTTATGTACATTCTAACTAAAGAAATTTGCAGCGAAAAGTTGCGTTAGCTTTATCTTAATGGGTTACCGACTGGAATGTTCTGTGTGGGACAATGCAGTGAATTAACATCCAATTTGGATCCCATCAGATTGGGTTCGGGAAAATTAAATTTAGAATAGAGCCTTATCAATTTGCCACACATTACTGGAAATGATATTCCCAAATATAGGACATATATAATGGCTGTAAATTACAATTCATATTTGCTCTTTTTCAATCTTGGCTAATGGAAATATGTTTTGATCTGGCTGCCCGCGAATCACGGAACCTGAAATTTTGAACCACAACGACAAAATTTTTGGTTAAAAATGGTAAGTCCTCAGTGAGATATGTTACAGGAAATTTTCTTTACTGATTTTAATTTGAAGTCGATGTAGAGTACAGAAGGAATGGAAAAAGCTGGCATAAATAAGTTGTCGCCCGAAAAGTCCATAAAAAATTGTGTCGAATTATATTATGCTCAGCAACAAGGTGAGTTGACATGTTTATCTAAAATATTATTAATTTATCGTATGATGATGTTATTTGCCTGTTTCCAATGATTCGACGTTATGTTTCATACGTACATTGTGTTTAAGTCTACCATGAGTAGCCTCAATGTTTTCTAATTTTTTTCCTATCGTTTTTTTTTTAATTTTCGACACCTTTCCATAATTTTTCCGATTTAAATTAGCTTAATTTAACAGACTTTTTTTATAATATGAAAAGACTTGTAGAGGCGAGTACAATCTTTGAGGTGACAAGTAGACAATTCTTGCCAAATAACATTTACTGAAATGGGTAATTTTTTTTGGAAAGCTTTTGTGCAGTCCAATACTGTAAATTTGATCAGTTAGTTTTTGTGTGAATTGTATTCAATAACTTTGCTATTACATATTTCTCCTTTTGTTATCGCATTTTCACTCAAACATTGTTTTGAAATGGAAAACAACCGATGCCTTTCAACAAGTTGTGCTACAAATTTATTTGAAATCAGAGCTAGGTACCTGAGAGACAAAGGTCAGAAAAACAACATTTGAAGTGTCGTGCCAGAGACTTCTTAAATATATAGATGAAAACCTCGGGAAGTTACAATAGGGGGGGATTCGCGGCCAAAGAAAAAAGAAATTTATTGCGAGAATTTTTGATTCACTTCATTTGCTAAACTAGAGGTTGCCATCAGTTGTTCAGCTTCCCGGCTTTTCAATTTTTGCATAATAATGCAAGAGTATTTCAAAACCTTTTACATCCCCACGAAACATTTTATAATCGAAAAACTTTACAATACAATGATTATATTTTAAAATCGATTTCTAACAGTTTTTCGGCAAGCTTTGTAGTCTGAATTTGTTTAGATGGGCGATGGAAAAAAGGTCCTTAAATTGAATTTCTAGGAATTTGTTTTAATATTGGTCTTCCTTTGATCAGTTCATGCTAGTGAATTTACATCTTTTGAATCAAGGCAGAGCACATTAAAATTAAAACCTTTTAAAATCTCGCCGCTGCTAGGCGACAAATCCGTTTTTTACGTATGCTCACAAACTAAGCCGGTTATTTTTGAAATAGTGTTATGGCTATTGCATTTAATCTTGCGCGCTAATTTTTTTCCCTCGAATATAATTCGCTGATCAGTTTAGCGAAAGCTCCTAATCTCACACGGACTTTTAATCTGATCGGATCAGCAGATTTTCAGAGTGTCAAAAACCAGGTAAGGCCAGTCGGTAATTGATGCTTCCGTAATTTTCGATTCAAACTTTGTTTCTGTGTGTTCCCGACGGTTCAGGCATAACAAAATGGCTTTCCGAGCATCTCTCGCGAAAACTAAAAGAAGCGATTTAAGAACAGCAATCTTATTGGTGTTGTTTTTCATTAGGACAAGTTCGACCTAAGGTTTTTAATGAAACGAGAAAACGAACTGATAAGGAAATCAGTACGAATCAACTATAGAGTAAATTGGTCATATTGGGTTGCCTTAATGAAGCCAAAATGAAGGAACAGACTCCTTCAATAACAATCAATATCAAACGCATGCCATGGGGCAAAAATCACTTCTTATCATCTAGACGGCAAAAGCCGTAAAGAGAATGTTTTACTAAATTATCCTATGTTCAAAAGCAATAAATAAGTCAAAGGACTTTCTGATAACAGCGACCGCGCGCTCAATCCTCGATTGTACCCAGGGGATCTGTTTTGCAATAACAGCATTTAAAACTATCATATACTTTTGGTTGACTTATATATTAAGGCGTTTCCTTTGGTTAAGTTTTGTTTTGGTGCATTTAAAGTTAAGCCGATATATTTTACGACACTCCACCGCGCAAACGATATTCGACGATTTGAGTGCAAAACCCCCCGCTGTTGTTTTGGTATTACAATATTGCTTCACTGGCCATTGCAATCAAAAGACGTTTTGGAAAGGTTTTTTGTGAATGTCCGATTACCTCAAACAATGGACTGTCACGTTGCTGTTCAATCACGATCTTTCTATCAAAATACAGAGAAAAGGCAATCAAAAAATCCGTCGAGCATTACATTTTTCTGTTGTCGTCGAGAGTATAAAATTACAATTGACCTCGCCGCATTCGATCGAACGGGACCGTGTTGACAACAACGTTATCGTTTTACTATGAAAAGAAGCGTGAAGACACGAAATGTTTGTAATTATAACCTGATAGAAGAAAACTTTGCACCCAACAAAGAGGTCTTTGACACCAAGCGTCGAGCTACCTGAATTGCTTGTTTGTCTTTCACATTGATTGCACACAGAACGCGAAGTAAAGTGAATAATCAATGTGGAATTATGTGCTTAAGTTCTGTTGTGTCATGATTGCAATGGTCTGCGCATTGATGGTAACAACGGATGTGCGATAGGCAGCTAGTGAAACTTGTCAGATACAGTGATGATGTTTCAAACAGCGCGATTGCAATATCAGATGTTCTGCTGTAGGTTAGAACGCGCCAGTGTTTAGAGCGAATTTTGACAAGCCGGTTGCTTTTCAGATGCGCCACTTTAGAATGTGAAGGTGGCCTATTGACAAAAGCAATACATACTGATTGGATAGTTGGAGCTATCGCTAATAATTACGGCCCAGATGCCTTGGTAGATAGAGTGACACGTGACTGACACCGCAAACAATCAAGAAAACCATTAGAAGCAAGCCGAAAGTCGGTTGACAAAACAGCCCAACAACATTGCGGACTTTTGGCAAAATTATGGTAAGGATTTCACACATGTGCCACCAAAATCTTCCACAACGTTGGTTTAGCAAGTTTGTAACGGTATTTCCTTTCCTGTTGCAGTATGGCTTTGTACACTGCGCTCTTGCAGACTTGGTTATCAGCAAGTTTGGCGAAGATGTGTGGCGATCGATCATGTAAGAAGACATTTAATGTTATTCGAGCGGCTTGAATTGAAAACGATTTATTCGTAAAGCGATTACTTTGTAACGCAAGGACCTCTTGTTTTCCTCTCTTCTTTTCTTTAGCGAGAAAGCTGGCGTTGAGCTCGACGGCGGCTCGTACCTTATTCACAAAGTTTACGACGACGAGGAAACATTGAGCCTAGTTGGTGCGGCCTGCGAAACGTTAGGTATGCATTTTACCAGCAACCTGTTCATTTTTCTTAGAATTATCCATATACCGGAAAGGTACTTGGGTAGCACTGTTAAAGAACGTATTCTGGAAAATGAGACATTAAGAGGTATTATTCCATAAATCTTCTTGCAATACTTGTGATGATAGCTAAGTAGGTCAAAGTGTAAAATTGCCGACGGTACTCGAAATCTTGAAAACATAAACTACGATCTTCAATTACCTATTTCAGGTCTTGCTTTAAACGATGTTTTGGAGGCATTCGGCGCTCACTTTTTGGACTACTGTGTACAGTCTGGCTATGATCGCATTCTGAAAGTTCTGGGCAGAAATCTGCGAGACTTTTTGTGCAATCTGGATGCGCTGCATGACCATCTAGCCACGATCTATCCTGGAATGGAGGCACCCTCCTTTCGCTGTACAGAGACATCTGACGGAACGTTACTGCTCCACTACTACTCACGAAGACAGGGTTTAGAGCATATTGTGATCGGAATCGTGAAAGCTGTTGCTAAGGAGATGCTGAATACCGAGGTTGAAGTTACGGTAAAACAAGCGCGTTCAGACGATCTCGGGCATGTTGTGTTTTCAATAAGAGAGACAGGTTGTAAAAATGCAACCCATTCCAAACTCGGCCTACAAACATTTGATTTAAACACCCTTCCGGGCCAACAGACTGTACAGCTGTCGGATAGTGAACACAAAACTGCAAAGAAACAGCGCGGACGTATAAATCTGTTATCGTTTTGCAAAGCGTTTCCATTTCACGTGATGTTCGACAGAAAGCTGAACATCACGCAAACAGGGGTGGCAATGATGCGACTCTTAAACAAACGGCTTACCACTGGTCACCCCTTTCCTTTCAAGGACGCGTTCGAATTGGTCCGACCGCGAATGGAATTTACGTTCGATACCGTGTTGTCGCACATCAACACAGTTTTTATTGTCTCAGCAAAACAGTCCGTTCTGAGACTTACCCACCCGTTGCCCAGCGAGAACGATGTTTCAGACGGCCGGAGAATGAGTGTGGCCAATCCAACACTGCGCCTCAAGGGTCAAATGATATATATACCTAAGATCGATAGTGTGCTATTTCTGTGTTCCCCTCGGGCGAGCAACCTAGAGAGTTTTAAACAAATGGGTATTTACTTCAGTGACATTCCCGTCCACGATGCTACGCGCGATCTTATCTTCATGTCGCAAGCAAGGAGAGCTGAGCGAGAATTGGTGGAAAAGCTGGAAGAAACTAGCAACGACCTAAGGAAAGTTGAAAGCAAACTCACGGAAAACAAGAAGCAAACGGACGAGTTGCTGCACTCTATTTTGCCCCAAGAAGTCGCGGCTAAACTGCGTTTGAATCAGCCGGTTCCAGCAGAAAACTACAAGCTTGTCACAATTCTTTTCAGTGACATTGTCGGCTTTACAGCGCTGTGTTCCGACGACAAAATTGTACCCATGGACATTGTACGGATGTTGAATAAACTCTACACCTACTTCGATATGTTAAGCGGGATGAACGACGTCTACAAGGTAGGTTTATACTCTTAAAATAATCTTCATTCTTGCCTTTTAACTCGGCTATTGACATTTACGGGGACTCGTCTTCTGTGATTGACAAATGTTTACCTAAACGCCGGACTACTAAGCCGGCGACTTTTTCAAATGTTTGCAACTTTACCGTGCATGAAAAGACCTCGACCTATGTATAGCGTGTTATATCAGCGATGACATTTTGGATCAACCGCGAATTAATTCCGCGACGAAGGCAAACAGACGCGACCATCAAATTATTCGGTTGCGGTTCGCTGATCTCAATATACCGTCAGATTTTAATCGCTTATTTTCCAAGATAAGCGAAAAAATACAATAAAAACTCAGTTTTGCAAGTTTATAATCAGAATCTTATTGCGTGAGAAATCAATTTTTGTCTTGGCCTTTCAGGGTTAATCATTTATAAGAAGTGGGCACCTCTAGAGACACTTTTTTCATTAACACAATTTTTGTTTCTTCATCATTTATACAGCTACTCCAAACATTTTATGCAAATTTTTGCCTCCGATGTTTGATTATTGTACGCATGTGACAGACGTATTTGTTTAAAAAGGCTTTACAGACTTCTTGCATAAGAGGGTTTTATTTATTTTCTTTTTCTAATCCGACCCCAAGTAGCGTTTTTCTCGTTCAGATTGTCGACTGGCACTCAGAATAATTTTGGTTCAATTTTACTTACAGGGGTATGTCAGTTTATGTCTCGGTTTTATCAGGATATTTTCGCCTTAGTCAAGAGCATATTTAACCAAAAGTGGAAAGTAGTAAGATTAAGAGCTTAAAATGGAAAACAAAACAAAAACTTGTCAGGATGTTGTGGGGGTTGGTTAGATGAAATTTTGAATTTTAGCATAATACCTGAATGGCAACAAATAAAATGTTCTTTTTTTCTCTCTCTCTTCTCGCGAAATTAATACGTGCTGGTGAAAAATTTGTACTTGTGATCTTCTGGTAAAAAAAGTTTCTTTATCGCTCGCAAAAATTTTGTCAAATAAATTTTTGCGTAATCGTCTTAAAATTTTGATAGGTTATCTTGGTGTTCTGTGATGTCAAAAATGTCTACGACATTTACACTGAACCTTCACGATAACTTTTGTTATCAGTTATTTTGGCTATTTCTCTAACCAAAATATTAAAACTCTTTTAATTGACAGTTGTTTTTTCCAATGAGTTATATGACATCCTAATCACAAATTGCGATAACAAACAACTGCCTACTACCTCTAATTATTTGGAGGTAATGTTTTATGTTATCGCAGTGGGCCGCAATTTGCTAAGGGTCTTTTATTTGCTTTCGGTAAATTTACTCTTGCACTGACTCAAAAAGAAAAAAAAACAATTTGAAATTAAACATGTAAGAGATAAGAAAAAGATCGAAATTCGCTCATTTCTCTTTAATATCATCCATTTATTTGTTGTCTTGTCGTTTAAGCTATGAATTCCAAATGAACTGGCAAAAGTTATAGATTATTTATAACTTGAAGCGTTTGTCGTTTATCAAATTTAGGAAATGTACTCTGCAAGCGAATACTCTCTCTTCCGTCGTGGAACATGAAGTCGCAAAACGCGAAAACTAGAGATCAATTTAACCAGGACGAAAATTACAATATTCATGCAAGACAATTAACCGCCTCTGTCTCAATCGTATTCTACTCCCGTGTCCCCGGCGCCAGACTTAAAATTGAAACAGCTGATTACAACTTGAGAAGTCATTTTTATACGATTATAAATAATCTGTAATTTATGCAAGCAATCAAACGATTTCTTACTGATTTCTGCCGCCATCTTGTTTGGAAGGCAAACAACGCTAAAATAATTTCAGTAAATGTATTGGATTTTGGTCTACCTGAGAACACTGACCGTTATTCAAAATTTTAAAATTCGCGTTTATCAATTAGCTATTATCATTTATCCGATTGGAAAAAATGAGACCATAGTCGAATTCACGAGGCAGGTAACCGTTTAAAATTTCGAGTAAATTATATTTGCATATTTTGATTCCAGTTAGTGACAATGTAATTCCCTTATTTTATTTCCGACAATGTATATAATATTTTTAAAATTTTCCCCAACATTTGGAGCAAATAATAACATATGTTTTCAAAACGCTTAATTGATGCCAAACTCCGAAAATTGATAGCGCATTCGTGAAGATTCAAAGTTGCCCAAGCTTTACCCCCAACTAAGAGGTGCTGTAGAAAAACTGAAAACTTCACAGTCAGCAGTCACGAATCTGTATTACCAACAGCAGTTGCTTTATTCACTGTTGAACTGAGCAAATCATATGTACTTGTTTTGCTAAGTTTAACAGCTGTGAATAAAGCAACTGCTGAGTGGCAAAGAAAATTGGTTTCTTAAAGAAACATTTGAAACCCGAAAAACAAACCGCAAAATTTATTTTCAAGTTCTTCCTTTCCTGCAAGTTAATTTCTTTTCTAATATTATATAATCACGACAGTAATTGCCTTAAGCGGCAAGAGCAAGGGCAATGTGGTTCAGTTAAGGTGGCGCTCTAAAATTCGGCCTTTAGTTTCGGTTTCTATAATTAGTTTGAGATAATTGAAAAAGAAAAGTCAATTAAGACCTTTGGTTAGAGTTATGAAACTTAACGGTCTACTCTTGCAAGAGAAGCGACAGCTACAAACCTGACAGCAAAATTCTTCAGCTGGTTTTTGAAATTTACATCCAAATGCTCATGTTCAACATCATTTCGTAGGTGGAGACGATCGGTGACGCTTACATGGTAGTGGGTGGTTTACCAAAGCCATGTGACAATCATGCAGAGAGAGTAGCTCACATGGCGTGCTCAATGATGGAAGCTTCTGAAAAGGTTCTCTCACCAGTCGACAAGACGCCTCTCAAGGTACTTGCTCAGTAAGATTGAAAAGAATAGACATCAGACATTCAAGTCTAAGAAGCAGGCAGGGACACAAGTATAGTAAAACCCCGTGTTTCAGAACCTTAAATTTAAGAACATGTTTGCTTAAAATTTCCCAGTGAAGCACCCTTCACATAAGAATCATTCGAGGTTAAAATCCGGCATTGTTATAAGGCTACAATACAGTACTGTGAATGATTCAATATAAAGGCCACATCCGTGAGTACAAGTTGTTGTTTTAAACAAAAATAAAGAATGCAAAAGCAAAAACCGACACAACGTAGGATGATTTTTTGAAGGTGTACTATATTTCGGCTGGCCAAACCAGCCTTCTTCAGGTACAATGAAAATTTTACATTGGGACGTGTTTTTATGAAGCCGATATTTAAAAATAAAGACCCTGATTAATTTGGCACCCAATTGGCCTAATTTCACAGTTAACACCATTTATATAAGGACCTATGGAGGCTAACTTGAAAAAACTTAGGTTGTTATATGCGGGTTTTTGCTGTAGCTAATATATATCCGCTTTCATCTTCTGTTTTCTGTTTCATTAACGAGCCCCCATCATGAATATATATACTGAAGCGCGCGAAAAGCTGCGTGGAAAATTGAGGTACATTGTGTGCAGAACCGGCGAGAACAGTGTTGATAGTTTCATTCTCCTCTGTCCTTTGTTCAAACTGCTTTCTCAATTCAATTAAATTCAATCTTAATTTAAACCCCCTCAAATTTAAACTCTCAGTTAAAGGCATTAAAACGCAACCTTTCAGTGACTTCGACAGTGTCGAGGTTCTAAGGCGCAGCAAGGATGTGCGAGCTGGGAAGCGTTTAGAAATATACAAAGCGCGCTATGTAGCGGCTAATATTCTCCAATTCAAATAAGTTCATATTTGCTTTCATCAGGTCTCCGCATACTTTTTTGTTGTTCAACAAGTGTGGACCTAAAGCAGAGGATAATTCTCTCTTTGTTTCCCAGATTCGTATTGGAATTCACAGCGGTTCTGTAATGGCGGGTGTTGTAGGCAAGATGATGCCTCGCTACTGCTTGTTTGGAAACACTGTTACTCTGGCGAACAAAATGGAGTCGGGCAGTAAACCAGGCTTCATCAACGTCAGCTACGAGACCAAACGGTGAGAAGAAATAAGTACTTACAGAAATATCTGTAGTACGGAAAGTAAACTAAAGTAAGTAAAGCGTTTTACGAAGTCTAGTGTCTGGATAAGACGGCGCTTATTCAAGTTTGCTTTCCCCTGGATAGAATGCTAGTCCATCGCAGGGTTACTCCTCATTAGTTGTGGCCATGTTGCCTCGATAGTCTCCCCGTATCAATTTATTTTGCTGGATGGAGACAGTCACTGTGAAAATTTGACGTTTTTTTTTTTGTTTTTTGTTTTTGGCCGGGGAACACAATGTAACCTACGTTCCCAGCCAGCGCTCAGCCCCAGGATTCGGTTCGATCGCTGAGTTGACTTGCTAAAAATAGGCCATCGCATCTAATTCAGATCAGAAGTTGCACAGTTAACTTCTTACAGTACGCCTGCCCGAATGCAGCTGTTCTCGCTTACACTTAAGTTGACTATCTCGAATACAATCTAACCTCGTTCACGAGAACTGACGCTTAAGCAAACGCTTAGGAACAACAAGAAGGACGTTTTCGCACCAAAACGACACGAGATCACAAATGCAGTGACTCGCTTTTGCTATTGTCTAGTCTAGTTTATTGTCTAGTCTAGTTTATTGTCTAGTTCTATTGCACTAGAGGCGTGGAGGCGTGGTGGCCTCATGGTTAGTGCGTTCGCGTCCGGATCGAGCGGTCCTGGCCGAGGTCATTGTGTTGTTTTCTTGGGCAAAGGCACTTTACTCTCACAGTACCTCTCTCCACTCAGGGGTATAAATGGGTACCTGCGAATTTAATGCTGTGAGTAACCCTACAATGGACTAGCATCCCCATCCGGGGGAGGGGGGGCGGTAGAAATACTCCTAGTCACTTCATGCTACTGAAACCGGAGATAAGCGCCGACCTGATGGGTCACTTGGCTCGTATGCAGACTTTATCTTCTTACATTTCTTGTACTGGATCTGAATTCTGATGTCTGTAAGAATGTAAGAATTCTAATATCTGTAAGAAATGGAGCCACACAATTGAAGAGATACTACTTAATTTTGCTTTCTTGCATGCAGTTACCTTCGAGGGTCTACGGAATTTGAGTTCACGCCGAACACAGAGATTCCCAATCCATTGCCATGCTTCTTCTTAAACAAGAGCAAGAACGCAAGACAGCAGCCTTCCATTATGGACATCGCAGCCTCCGTGGCCCCCAACAGCATCTGCATGTTCAGATCACCGATGTCTTCCCCGAGCCATTCCCCCTCGACGAAGCGACGAAGCGAAACGGGGCCAGCGGCTTACCGTCATAATGCACCGGACGGTCTGCCTGTACGGAGAGTAAGCGCCGTGGACATTTCGTCCGTCAACGAGAAGCTGGAAGACTTGACGAACGGCAAAGAGAACAACAATAAGGCTCCCATGCGACGAAGAACCACAGTGGCAAGCATGTGTCCCATGTACAAAACAAACAGTTTCAAGAGGGATGAGAGTTTTGACGAGGACGAGGACGATGACGATGACGAAGAAATTGAAAAGGACGAAGGGAAAGAAATCAACGGCGACGCCTCCCTGATAGGAATGGATGAAGAATCCTTGTCGGAACTCGTGGAGCTCAGCCAGCAGATTGAGGCCAATTTAGAAATGACTTAGTCAGGAAAACAAGTGTTCAATCCCTCGTGAGACCTCATAAAGGGGCACCGTATATAAGGGGCCTCGTACCACTCTGATGTAGCGTTCCTGCGCAGCAGGTACCGCAACGAAATGCTCCCTTCTGGAAGGTACCCTATCAGTGGAGATCACAATGTAAGATCGAGAAAACGACCCCGTTATCTCGAAGAAGAGGACTGGATGTAAATAGAGTTCTGCGGCACTGATCAACAAGAAACTGAAATTTTAGAGTCCTTCAAAACTGATTATTGTCGTGAAATACCGAAGAAAATTCAGGAACAAAATCATTTAATTAATGTCCATTGCTGAAACAAATTGCCGTCGAATTGATTGCGATATATTCAACCTGGAAAGTTGCTAAAAGCACAAGAAAATGAAATGTTAGCTGAATTTTTTCCCTTTTTACTCATCACGCCCAGAGTTTTAGTCATCGTGTTTTGGGCGTCAAGCAAATTCGGTCAATAGAAAGAACGACGTCATAAGATGGCGTCGTGATAATTTCGCAAATTTTTATGTTTAAACCTAACTTTCAGCTATTTAAAAGCAATTTGTTTCAGCAGTAGATAAGTGTGTTTGTGATTTCTTGTCAGGTTCAAAACGACTGATATATTCTTTGAAAGTTCAAGTCTTCAATCATGACATAGGACCTAGCAATGAAACATAACATAGCAATGTATATGTTGTTATTATATTTACTTGTTATCAAAGTTATTTTGTACAATAAGTCAAATTATTCTCGATTTTGACCACAGCAGACGTCAAAATGTGGTGAGAACATTAGTGACACAACCAGCTATCGCCTCTTGAACCGCTTTTTTGTTCTTCCCACATTTTGACCTCGTCTATCGTCAATTACTGAACAGATGCGTGGCAGCATGGAATCTATTTGTTAAAGTGACGAAAGACTTGTATCTTTCAATATTGGAGCAACACTGTACATAGCGTTTCGACTTTTCTGACGTCATATGACGACATATGACGTCATGTCGCTAAGCGACGCTTATCTATTAAGCTTCCGTTTTGGGAGAAAGGCCTTTTATGCTTTCATCCCTCGAGCAACTCAAAGAACTTGAGAATATACTGATAATATTTACAAGGAAAACAGTTTTAAATAGGATGTGTCCCAGGCCAGTCTGGTTCACACATTGCGGTTTTAACGAGGAGTGATCAAAAGAAAGTAGCTAGAAACAAATTATTTTGAGTGATTAACAGACTGAGAATAGTCTACATTATTGTAAACACGTTGAAATATAGAAGAAATTAGAGGAGATGAATATTTTAAGTCTTCTAATAGCTTAGTAGTAGTTTGTAAACGATAAAACGGAGTCTCCATTGTTTCACATCCTCGTCATGTTAATATCACGAAAATGTACATACATACTCAAATAGGCGTCTTAAACTGTATGCAGCATTAAATGGCGAAGACTATATTTTTAATCACAGAAGATTAGATATAATATATACATATCATTTTTTTGGTCGCTAAAACGTATGATTCTCAACGTCCCTTCTAGGGAGATTTTCGCACAGCGTGCAAATTTAAGATCTATTTTACTATGGTTAACAGAGATTTAACGCAAGTGGACATAAGGTTGAAATATCAGTCGTGTCCCGCCCTCAGATAACTGACATTTCAGGCTAAGTGGATATATGTTACGGAGACAGAGAGCTAATTAAACCAGCTCAGATATCCATGTAGGCTAAATCTATGTAGTAAATCTACTACTTTATCTCCATTAAAATTGCAAGATTGTAACGAGCAGTTTCGTTGAATTTTTTCATTGTAAAATAAACAATACTGCCATGATGTCGAAGGTGATTTCCAGTCCGTACTGCGCTCTCTCGAGAGTTTGTTTGCGGTATTTGTTTTGTTTCACGTAAGAAATCACAAAATGTAAACATTTCGCAACTACTTATATGAAGTAAATTCAAAGTTCCAAATCAACCGCCATTGTGGATGCGAAGCTTTATGCTTCGTTTTTCCTCATACCACTTGATGAAACAACCTCGCAGCTGTAAAAATCCATGAAGCTGTTGGAAAAAAGAATTTGAAAGGCCTCAAAGATAAGGTGTGTGGTTCGTAACGAATAACATCGATTCGCATTTTATCGATTTAGAACTTATAATATTTATAAACATTAGGGCGCTGAGACTGCGCTGTAGGGACTGGAAATCAACTTTAAAGCGATTTTCATGACCTGCGCAATGCAATAGTCCTTTTGGGGCGATTTGAGAATTCTGGGAAAAAATGCTTTTACAAATAACGTAATAATCTGTTACAGAGGCCAGCCACTTTCCTTTTGGACATTCCAAGAAACTTCAAGTACATTTTAATCAACCTGAGGTTTTGGGAAAATTGCCTTCGTTAATACCCATTGCTATAACAGAGAGAGAAAACTTATTATATCTGGCGAAAAACCACAAATAAACTAATGGGTGTTAGAGTCGAAACCATGTCGGCTTTTTCGGTTACCGCTCTCTATTGTGCTTGCGTTGTGTCGTTAATGATTTTTCTTTGGACGGGTGGAAGAAAGAGCTTCATATGTTTCAGGGCGCATCTTGTTTCTATGGACGCTAAAAGCTCTCTGGCCTGTTAACAATTTTTCGAAGTTGTCCTCCATGTTAATAGGTAAAGCACACATCTTAGAGGGCCCGACTGAATTTAACCGACATTGTATTGCATAATAGTGAGCCATGTCGTGTCAACTAAATTAAGACTTGGGTAATCCACTTTTAAAGGAACAGGAAAATGTTTTTTGTCTACTGAATATATTTTTTAAGCATTGCTGCGTCCTAAACAAATATAGCTATATAGGTTAACGTACAAATTTCCTGTTAATTATTCAACCTTGCAACCCGTTCAAAATGAAACTTAAAGTAATAAAAGAAAATTTTAAGTCTCATTAGATTAACTGATTCCAAATTGTTACAATGCTCTAATATAGACTGCCGGAAGAAGGTCTTTCCTTTTCATTACGGTCACTTACACGTGTATTTAGGGTTGAATTAAAAGTGGGTCATTTTAAAGTCGCGGCGAAATCAAACATTTCTCTCGCGAGAGCTATAATTAAAGGCGGCAAAAATTCAAAGTTTCTTTTTCGAAATTCCAAACAGTTGTGCCCCAGAAGTTTGTCCTGAAATACTCTTTAAGGCACATAAAATCACAAGAATGTAAGTCCGTCCTGTAAGAGAAGAATTTTGAGTTCATTAAATAATATCCTTGTAAATCTTAAAATGATGCAAACAAAACAGGTTGGACCTTACCATAGAGACGAGTTTATTTACGCGGGGGTAACAGCCACAACTCGTGTAAACTGTCACAACAACTGCAACTACATTTCCAGTGTAATGTTTTCGTCACAGTTCATATTCAGTATACTTCATGTTAGCGAAGGTTTTTGACAGACTTAATTAACAAAAGGACTCTTTTAAGGTCGTGTTACTTGTAAAACTTTATTGGAGTAAATGTTCTCACCGGTAGCTCCGTAGTTCACATAATGGCCTTCCTAAATAATATTCAAGATAAAGCTGCTAACTCCTACTAATATTAAAATGTTCCGAGATTAAATTGTATCGTTCTTTAATAACCATGTTGGTGTTACCGCTTGGCCACTGACATTTGAGTCACAATTTGAATGTCAGTCTAATTATTTCGTTCAGAGTTAGCAGCGTGTTTAACTGTTGTGAGCTGCTGCTGTAAGCGAGCCAAAACACGTGCTCTGTTCTAATTACTGTTAATTAGCGCGTTTTCTGTACATATATTGCCACAAAAAGAATTCACAGCTGATCTCCCGATACAAATGGGAATTCTATTCTAAATTCATCTACTGTCTTGTAGGAAATGCACAGCCAAAATCACTAGAGGAACTGGGAGATAAAGCTTTCAAAGAATGCCACAAGAAATACGGGAAAGCCCTAAGAACCTTAGGAAACTCTTTGTAGGATTTCTTGAATGGGCTCAACAACTTTGTACAGTTGCTTAGATCGAAAGAAAAATGCAGTTTCTTTGAACTTCCTTCTCTTCACTGCAAGACATCTGAGGACCAATCAGAGCTCGACCTTCACTGCTACGATGCACGCATGCGCGACGAATGGGAGGGCTTTGTAGCGGGTGTGGTCAAAAGCGCGACAAAAGTCTTGTTTGACATTATTGTTACAGTTGAGGTGACTAAGGACTACAATAACAAGATTCTTTTTCAAGTCGATTTTAACGTGAATCATGCTGTATTTAAGAGCCGTAAAAGTCCTCAAAATCTCGTCGAAACTAGCCTTGCGACATTACAGTACATGAACAGAAATCAATCCACGTCTCCGACGGACTTGAAAATTTCAGTGCCTGCCTTATGTTCAGCGTTTCCTTTTCTTGTCATATTTGACGGAAGTCTTCAGATTCAACAGCTCGGCTCGTCATTGGCGAGGCTTCTTGGCCCTTTTCTATCAGCACAGGAAAAAGACTTTAGCAAATACTTTGAACTTTTAGATCCCAAAGTTCAGCTAACATTTCCCTCAATCTTGGGTCGAAAAAATGGCTCGTTTCTACTGCGCGTTAAATTTGGTAACGAAGATAGTGTTTCCCCTGATGCAGTTGAACTGAGAGGCCAAATGATTCATTTGCCGGAATCGAATTGCACTCTGTTCCTCGGATCACCTCGTGTGGAGAGCATTGATGAACTCCAGGGCAGTGCTCTTTTCCTGAGTGACATTCCACTTCATGATGTTACAAGGAGCCTTTTTCTTCTAAGTGAACAGGCCGTGGTGCAAGATGGTCTCAAGAAAAGCATGGAGCAGTTAAAAAATCGAGCTTCAAAAAGCCCAACGCGAACTAGCACTTGAAAAATGCAAAACAGAAGACCTTCTTGAGTCAATTTTTCCGCACGATGTGGCCAAGAAACTGATTCACAGGAAGACAGTTCCCGCAAGGTTCATCGAAGACGTCACCATCTTGTTCAGTGACATCGTTGGGTTTACTTCAATCTGTGGCAAATGTGCTCCAATGGACGTTGTAAACATGCTAGAGAGTTTGTTTACAGAATTTGACAGAAAATGTGAGCAGCCGGAGCTAAATAAGGTAACTACTGACAGGGGTGCTGTTTGGTCTGTAGAATGGTTTCTATACTAATTGATCTTGTAATTAAATCACATTTACCGTTTAAACTAGCCTGTTCCAAGCTCTCGGTCAGTGGGGACAACTGGAAAAGTGGGTGGGCAACGAGAGGAGTCTGGGAGAGAAAAAGGAGACCACGCAGGCTCTCAGCTCTCCCGCTCGCTTTTTCGACCGTCCCCACTGACCGAGAGCCTGGAACAGTTTTCGTTTAAACCCATGCATTTGAAAAACGTAGGTTATGTGCAACTTTGAAGTGTAGCCTGTCTCCGTCGCTTCTATTTGAGTAAATATCGGGAGCTAAATCTATTGACGGCTTAAATTAATCTTTTTGTTACTTTTATCATTACTTACTAAATTGTTCTCGTAAAACCTGTTTACCTGATCAGCAGAATACGCGCACGCGTCAATATGGCAGCGAAAAAATATTTTACCAAGAGCCCTCGCTCATTTTGGTCAGCATCAAGACTGGACGAGACTGGAAGAGAGTAGTCTGGTTCTCATTCCCAGATCTCTGGAAAATTCCAGGTTAATTATAAGTTGAGGCGTATCAATAATGGTTTTAACATGCTAGCTCCAAAATATGGCAACCACTATTTCATCATGCTGCAGATTTGCTGAAAGCAAGGGATTAAGCGTTGACAAAAGCGGTTAGAAATACTGCTCTCTTAAATAAATTTACTTTGCCAAGTAAGTTCATTTGAGAGAGCAGCGCCAGTCTAGTGGATTTGGCGACTCAGTGAACCGCGATTTCCCTACTTAGATTTCTTACATATAAACCCTCCACAGATAGAGACGATTGGGGACGCTTACGTGGTAGCCGGAGGCCTTCAGAAAGATTGTGGGACAGCGGATGATGCTGTCAATGTGTCAATCATGGCTCTCAGAATGATTGACGTTACAGAAAACGTACTGTCACCTGAAGGGCTTCCTCTCAGGGTATGTTCTGAAAAGAAAGTTTAAATTTGCCACAGTTTTACACTTAATACGTGGCAAACTATAATTAAAAAATAGTTGCATTAAAATTAACTGAACACAAAAAATCACTTATATTTTATCTATCAACCGAACGATATTCGGCTACAACTGCAACTCTCTAGCCTCAGTAT